>NC_139939.1:54247065-54252065 GCF_963454915.1 Gymnoscopelus microlampas | reverse complement strand
AGGGTAGAAAAAAACAAGCCTCGGCTTCAGCCTACACCTTTTCGGGCAACATTAGTAGACCGACTGTATGTATGTAAATCTCCAACAAACAACTGCCTGAACCTATTCGGTCAAGCCTGGCTAACACTGCCATTTACAGACACTTTGTCGCTTGGCTTAAAGAAGCTTTCACTCCACGGCCACACGGACATCCTTGCGTTTGCACCTTTAGCCGCCTTGCCTGCATTAACCCAGTCAAACAAAGCCACCGGTTTTCCCTCTCTCTCCACATCTGTAGCTCTGCAGCAAAAACGCTAAGGGGGGTTTTCACTTTTATCACGCAAAAGTACCGCACTAAAGCAACCGGGGCCCCGGGGCCCCTGACAAATGGTCTCTGCATTTCAAAAAAAAAAAGCTCTGCATTTCTATAGCGCCTTTATCCAAAGCGCTTTACAATGTGCGTCACATTCACCCCCATCCACACACACACACACACATTCCTTCACAAATTCGCACAGCAACCATGCAAGGTACTGTACCACCACTCTGTCTCCTGAGCCAGTGTCGGTTTTACAAAAGCTTACAATATACTGTATACGTGTATCGTCTCTATCGGGATGGAAACCTCATAAAAACTGTTAACTTTATTGATCGGCAGATCTATATGTGCACAAGCTTTTCCATTTGTAAGCTCTCGGAGTTACAGACACATACGCAGGGATGTGCTGTGGATTCTGTGACTCAGGGGTCTTCAACAGGGGGTCCGGGACCCCTAGGGGTCCTCAGAGTTACTACAGGGGGTCCACCAAATCTTTGTGATATGATTTTTTATTTTTATTTTACATTAAAGGGTCTACACCATGAATTTTAACTTTTTCTTCATTTTTGTGTGTTTTTGGTCTCCCCCACCTCTCTTCTGTTCCAACAAATACCCGACTTCGAGCATGCAGGCTTTCATAGGCTATCTGTGGTTTTCATGTAAATTGGTCTGAAAACAGTCCGTCATATTTGTTCCCCCACCCTACGTCACGTCTGGGAACAATTCTTCCCGTTTTTCAGTTCTAACCAAAAAAAGAAATCAAAAAAAAAAAAAAAAAAATGTGTTTTCATTTTTTTATAATTTTTTTCTTATTTTTTTTTTTTACTTTTTCCACACAGAACCAGGACATGACATGCATACAAACTGGCTCAATAGCGCCCCGTGCCAAACAGGACAATGTGGTATTGCAGGTGAAAGTGCTTTATAAGCCAGAGAGAAGTTAGTTGGAATGAGTATATCTGAGGCTTGATTTAGGCTCAAACCTTTTGAAAAACGTTTGAGGGACATACACAATATGATATCACAACGCCTCGCGCTGCGAGGCGTTGTGAGCTTGTAGATCTGCTATTTTTTGCAAATAGTTATAGGTGTAGAGGGAAGAAAGAGCGCAAACGTTTATCTGAAACACAATTTTATACAATATAGAGTAGGGGGTCCCTGCTTCATCTCTCTCTCAGCTAGGGGGTCCTTGGCCTGAAAACGTTGAAGACCCCTGCTTTAGCTAGTGGAGCACTACATCGCACGCACGTGCTCGCGCTCGTGCAAGTGAGTGATCGCAGGATTGAAATCTCTTTAGGCCTATCTATTAACCCACAATATACTCTATATCTATATCTACTTTATTCTATTTACTTGCATAATGGAGACACTTTGCTGTTGTCATAATCATGCATTTATCTCACGTCACCTCTGTAATTTATTTAGTTAATGAATCCACCAGCCACTGTTATCCAACTCTTTTGACTGCTTCAGACAGAACATCTGGACATCTACAGGCTACTCAGCAGGTCACACAATGGAGCATTTGATATGCATCCTGCCAGGTCGGTCATTCCTGTTCGTTCAAGCTGTGACACTCAGCATCGATCGGCAGGTTTTGTTAGCGAGGTGCGAAAACTGTGAATGGTTCATGTTGTGCGGGCGGGCGTGCGTGCAGCTTCAAAGCTAGTGGAGCTGTAGCCTCGAACTCCAGGCTTTTATTTTCCTTTGCGTTTTGCTCAAGAAGAAAGCCTGGACCTAGCTGTTGAAATTTCTGGCATAGGAAGTGGGAGTTAACCTTTCATTTCCCCAACCAACCAGAGTGCAGTGGGCGTCGCTCCAAATGTTGTGATGTCAGGGCTCTCAATGCTGCACATTGGGGGAGGAGGAGGGACGCGAGGCAGATCGGTGAACCAATGGGAGCCCACGGATGTTTTCGCCAGAGATTTTGAATACGCCCCTCCATGCCAGATATAAGGAACGCTGGGGCAGGTTAGTGGAGCTGTGCTCCAGTAGGCTCCACCGGAAGCCCACCCTGGCACATAAGGGTCCGTTTGGTTCCCAACTGCTGTATCAATAATAATTTGCCTGGGGACCCCCTGGAACCCCCTCCTCAAGGACCCCTGGGGGGGTCCACGGACCCCACTTTGTGAACCACTCCTGAATATATATACACACAACATAATACACACTATACCAAAGGGAGCCAGACTAATTAGACACTAGGGATTTACAGCGTTGTTCTGCTCTGTGTTGTTGTTGGTCACGATTATGGCATTAACAGCATCAACAAAACATTATGATAATGAAGATGATAATAGTGATGAGTCAAATGATGACTCATTTGACTCATCATTGGGGTTTGCTCATTAGGGTCGCTCACGAAGATCGTGATGATGACAACAATCAGTGGTGGAAAAAGTACTCAGATATTTTACTTAAGTAAAAGAAGCAATACCACAATATAACAATACTCTGTTACAAGTAAAAGGCCTGTGTTCAAAATGTTACTTGAGTAAAAGTACAAAAGTATTGGCATCAAAATATACTTAAAGTACCAAACGCGTCGCGATGCGACGCGTCGTGAGCTTGTAGATCGGATATAAAAGAGGGCTAAAGTGGTTAATGTATGTTTTATAATGTAATGATTTATATCTGCAAAGTAACTAGTAACTAAAGTTTTCAAATAATTGTAGTGGAGTAAAAGTATAATATTTGCCTCTGGGATGTAGTGGGGTAGAAGTAAAAGTATAGACAATTGGACATACTCCAGTAAAGTAAAAGTACCAACACATTTTACTTAATTACACTTCAGTAAATTTATACTTTTGAATTTGAACAGTTAATTAACAGTTTTGGACATATACTGTATGAGGTTTCCACCCAACAGAGTCGATATTACTCACACATTACATAATTATTATGTATGCATAGCTATTCCAAAAAACTGTAATCAGGCTATAGCGTTATTATTTTTGTGTGTCCTTCTGCGATTATATTCAAGGATGCTTTGTGCTTAGTTCCTGATGAAGCTGCTCTGTGTGAAACTATGGTGATGTGTGTGTGGGGAAAGAAAAAAGAGAGAGACACGTTGCATCGCCGAAACGCTTCAGCACAGAATGCCTCATGGGACTTGCAGTTTCTCAACTGCAAGGTGTAGGGTTGTGAATTGGGTGTTTTTTTTTTTAGGAATTCAAATTTACAAGAGAGGCTTCTAACGGCATAACTAATAACCTCATAATAAAGTCTCTCCACGGCGTCTGCGGCAGATAACAGAGGAGACTGCATGGCATTTCATGTGAATTATGGTTGTAAATACAGCTTTTGACTTTATTAGACTCCGTCCATATACACCAGAGCTAATCTCTCAAGACAGATTTTGTACGTTGTGAAAAAGCTGAATCTGTCAGCACCACTGCCTTGAACATGTGTTTTTGATTGGCTGATTGAATTTGAATACTTTATTAACAGTTTGCAAAGACTCTAGGCTTTGACTTTTTACAGGGGCCAGTTCCAGTGGTGGAAAAAGTACTCACATTTTTTTTTCACTCAAGTAAAAGTATCAATACTGCAATGTAGAAATACTCTGTTACAAGTAAAAAGGCCTGTGTTCAAAATGTTACTTGAGTAAAAGTACAAAATGATTGGCATCAAAATTTACTTAAAGTACCAAAAGTTAAAGTAATAAAATGTTGCGACGCGTTGTGAGCTTGTAGATCGGCTATTTTCAAATAGCCAATGTATAAAATAGGACTAAAGTGGTTAATGTATGTTTTATAATATCATAATTTATATCTGAAAAGTAACTAGTTTTTTTTTTTAACTTAAGTTTTCAAATAATTTTAGTGGAGTAAAAGTACAATATTTGCCTCATTCCACATTTTGTGGCATAGCAGTAGAACACATGTAATCCTACTTGCCTACTTTCCCTACAAGATGTCCCTCCACACAGCTGATTTAAATTCATCATCTAAGAGCTGAAGTCACTCAACAAAGCACCATGTAATCTCCCATGCAGAGACTCAGGTGTCACATTAGTTAGGCTACAGCTGTGATACACTGGCTAAAATTACCAGAGGCTCCCTTCCCGTTAGACCCTGAAGTTTGCCTCTTATAGGCAATTTCACTGCTATCAGTGCAAATCTAAGAAAACACTAAATTAAATTGACTAGACCATACCCGTCGGGGGGGATATGAGCACCCACGCTTGTTTCACGGATGTGGCAACACCGGCGCTTGTTTCACGCACATGATTTGGCAACCCGGGAGCCGGCGAACACAAAAACGCTAATAAATAGCTTACATTTGACATCTTATGACATCAAATGCAGATCAATAAGCTCTATGCACAGCAGCCATATTGGAAATAAACTGGGCCTTACTTCCTTCACAGGTGTTACCAATGATACTAATGAAGGCTCTGTTCCATTCTGGTCAGGATGCTGATATCGTGCATGTTGGCTCACTAGAAACACTCCATTTTGGTTCCCAAATGGCCCCTTATGGTGGGTGTGTAACTCTGAGAGTGTACAAATGGAACCAAATGGACCCGTAAGGGTCCATTTGGTTCCATTTGTACACTCTCAGAGTTATGGGGGTCCTTGAAAATAAGACAACCACTATGCCACACTAAATGGAACAGAGCTTTAATTAGTATCATTGGTAACAGCTGTGAAGGAAGTAAGGAAGGGGCCCAATTGATTCCCAGTATGGCTGCTGAGAA
>NC_139939.1:54167065-54242065 GCF_963454915.1 Gymnoscopelus microlampas | reverse complement strand
ACAGGGCGTGCTATTTTCGATCAAGAGAGCGAGATACTCTCTTTCTTACTTCAGTGCTCGGTCTCCCGTCTTCAGGAAGTCTACAGGAGGAGTAATGCTGTGAATGTCGCCTTTTTTTAACCAATTCAATCCAGATCGCGTCTCTGCCATTTTAGATTTATTTATATATAAATATATATATATTAGATATTATACAGCGCCGCACTATGAACTTGTAGATCTGCTATTTTTGAAAAATCGTGACAATTTGTGCAAAACTTTGAATATATTTTTTAGTCAAATCTTTGCTTCTGGGGGGTCCCTGGAATAAAATATTTTGAGATGGGGGTCCATATCATTTTGGGTGGTCCTTGACATGAAAAAGTTTGAGAACCACTGAGGTTTTACTTTGTTGCTATAATATAATAGGTTTTACTTTACTGTTAGGATTTAGAAGACATTTTTAGAATCCCCCAGAAGCAAAGATTTGAGTTACAAATGTTCACTTTAAAAAATATATATTCAAAGATTTGCAAAAATAGCAGATCTACAAGCTCTATGAGCTTGTAGATCTGCTTTTTTTTGAATAGCCAAAGAAATGACACACGTTCCCGGGTTAACTCAAAACTGAGAAAACAGCCAGCACACACACAATAAATGTCATTTTTCCCACATTTTATTTGCCTCTCCGCGGGCAGAGCAACGGGTTGCGTTTCAAATCTCCCTCAGCGTTTTGCAAACCATCCCTTTTTTTTTTTACAAATGTAGATGTCACCAAGAAATGTCCCCGCCGTTCTGTTTACAGTGTCGTCTCAGGTACAACATGGCCTTGTTTGTGTAACAATGTGCATACCTGCAAAGCCCTCCATGCTGTCACTGTGATGGGTGCGTGAACACTCTCTCTCTCTCCTGAGAGGCAAACACCTCCAAAGACTCCCAATTATATCAGTTCAAATCCTGTGACAGCCGCGTGCCGACCAATCAATCATTGTTAACCCATTAAGACCGGGAAGGGAACGCATCGGTGTCATTTTTTTTATTTATTTAGGCTATTGAAAAATAGCAGATCTACAAGCTCATAGCACAGCACCGAGTGCCACGCTATGAGCTTGTAGATCTGCTATTTAAAAAAAAAATCGTTTGTGCAAATCTTTGAATATATATATTTTCAAGCGAACATTTGTAACTCAAATCTTTGCTTCTGGGGGGGTCCCTGGAACAACATGAGATGGGGGTCCACGGCCAAATACATGTCATTGTGGAGGGTCCTTGACATGAAAATGGTTTGGGAACCACTGATATGATAGCAACATAAGTTTAAAAAAAAAAACTGCTAGGATTTAGAAGACATTTGTAGAATCCCCCAGAAGCAAAGATTTGAGTTACAAATGTTTGCTTTAAAAATATATATATATCAATATATATAAAAATATATAAATTTGCACACATTTTCTCGATTTTTCAAAAAATAGCAGATCTGCAAGCTCATAGCGCGGCACTCGGTGCCGCGCTATGACCTTGTATATCTGCTATTTTTGAATAGCCCAAAGTGTAAAATAATGCTTTTTTTAGCTCAAATCAAAAAATGACACAGATGCGTTCCAGGTCTTAATGGGTTAAGCAGGTGTTTCTTTCACCCAAAGTTGCCAGGTCTTGTGGGGACAATTGGCATCGCTGCCTCTCGGTGTCACATCAATCACTTCTCCTGCGGGCGCGAGAGGAGTACAGATTTCCCCCCCTTTTTTTCCCCTTTTTCCTCCCACCTTTGTTATGAATATGACTTTGGTGTCTTTGAGACGTTTGTTGTTCAATGCCAATTGAATTTAAAAAAGGACAAATGCATGTTTTATTTATTACTATAAAGGAGTGTAGGCAGCCACAGTATTTCTTCTTTAATAAGGTAGAGAGCAAGAAAGATTATAGGGAGGGATTAGAGCAAGGTGTCAAATTCATTTTAGGTCACAGCCTGGATTGTTAAAATGCGACTTAATGCAGACTTAATGCGGGGCGGATCAGTTGTGCTCCCACGGCTTTCCTCGCCTTAATTTCTTCAACCCGCTTCAATGTTTCTTCTGGATCTCTGCTATATAACTACAGTATAAAACTGTGTGTTTCACATTACAAATTTAGTAATCTTCTTATCAAGAAGATCGCCTAGCGAGCACTACTTTTATGATGATCAGTACTAAATTATGGTCATAGACAAGAAAGTTGTGATGAGAGATAAAAAGAAACAAAAACATGCTATTTTGGCCTAAGATTGTTTTGGGAGCCCCAGCCTTTCCCCATGAATAAACCATTTGAAATTGAACGTTAGCCGACTTAATGTTGACTTAACCAAACTAATTATAAATGTGTGTTAGCCAGGCGTACTTGCGGCAGTCAAACTCATGAAATGAACTCATTCACACAAACAGAAAAGTATAAATATACCTATGAATCACAGTATTAGTCATAATGCCTTTTTGCTTACGTACATGTCACAGTGCTTTTAAAGTGTCATTCTCCACTTGCTGCTTCCAGACACCTGGCATTCTTGGCTTTAACCACTAAAGCCTTATTTTTTTTCAAAGTGTTGCAAAAATAACAGATCTGCAAGCTCACAACATGTCGCACAACAACACA
This sequence comes from Gymnoscopelus microlampas, assembly GCF_963454915.1. Lineage (NCBI taxonomy): Eukaryota > Metazoa > Chordata > Actinopteri > Myctophiformes > Myctophidae > Gymnoscopelus > Gymnoscopelus microlampas. The sequence continues at coordinate 54,239,461 of NC_139939.1, read as the reverse complement.
TATAGGGCTTGTAGATTTGCTCTTTTTGCTTTTTAAAACAAATAGAACTTTTTTTCCCCCCAAGTTTTTGTAAGAAAGTGGTTTGGAAGTTTTGGAAGAAAATGGTTAACCTGCTTGTCAAAATCAGGGGCAATTTTGAGGTATTTGTACTTTACTTGACTATATCCAATTTCCAAAACTTTTACTTTTACTCCACTACATCTGAGGCAAATATTGTACTACTCCACTACAATTATTTGAGAACTTTAGTTACTATGTAGATTTTGATTATTATTACAAAACATAGATTAGCCCTATATACATTTCGGCCATTTGAAAATAGCCGATCTACAAGCTCACAATGTGTCGCGATGCGACACATTGTGAGCTTGTAGATCGGCTATTTTCAAAATATTTTCAATACATTTCATACATTTGAAAACTATGTGAAATGGGACATTCTGCATAATGAGTACTTTCTACTTTTGGTACTTTAAGTACATTTTGATGCCAATCCTTTTGTACTTTTACTCAAGTCAATTTTGAATTCCGGACTTTTACTTGTAACAGAGTATTTCTACATTGCGGTATCGATACTTTTACTTAAGTAAGAAATGTGAGTACTTTTTCCACCTCTGGATGTCTGTGTTTCAGCTGCATGCGCAGTTTGGACGTGTTTAATAATGTTCACTGTGGAGAGAGCCTGATCACATGCAGAGATGATGTTGTCCCGCACGCACAAAGGCTCTTGGAGTCAAAGCCTGTCATCTTGGGGTACATCAGTCCTACAGTGTTGATAGAATGAGTCCAGACCCACGCGGTCACATTTAGATTTCAAAGCCGAGTCACTCTGAACTCCATTTATTTCCTCCGGCACAATTCCGTTCTGGAGCTGAGTGAAAACCTGGAAATGATTCCGAAACTCGCTTTTTCAGCCGTGACATTTTGTCCTGTTACCTTGTCCAAGCGTCCCTCTTGTGAATATTTCCACCAGCGTCACACACACAGACTGCAAGAGAGGGGAGAAATGAGCTGGGTTGCTCCGGGATAGTTTCATTTCCCTCTGACTTCAATCATTAAGACCTGCGGCCGCGTCTAAAAAAATTCTAAATCCTAAAAAAAAAAACAGAAAAAAATCCCAAAAAAATATTTTTCACGTTTTTTTTTGAACGATTTATTTTTTGAATAGCCAAAGAAATCTAAAGTGACATAGATGCGTTCCAGGTCTTTACGGGTTCATTTGAAAGGCAAGAATGCTGCCGTAGAGTTTTCCATAAGAAATGTGTTGCGGCCTTGCACGTTACGATTAAGCACATGTAAGTGCTCTGTTTATATCAACTACAAATGCTACATAGATGATGAGGCCAGTCTAAGAATTAGCAAAAGCAATTAAACACACACAAAAAAACTAAACAAGAGTTGAAATCAAAGTCGACCCGGAAAACATTGATTCTTCTTTTGTGAATAGCCCAGTTTCTGCCAATAATTGGAAGAAGAAGAAGAAGGCTGGGGTTCAAACCCCCCGCGGAGTCAGACTATAAAAATGGTATCCAATGCCTCCTTGCTTGGCACTCAGTCTCTAGTATGTTGCAGGTACTTACTAGCCCCAGCTAGTAAGTGTACCTTATATTTTGATGCCAATACTTTTGTACTTTTACTCAAGTACATTTTGAATTCCGGACTTTTACTTGTAACAGGGTATTTCTGCATTGCAGTATCGATACTTTTACTTAAGTAAGAAAATGTGAGTACTTTTCCCACCTCTGGATGTCTGTGTGTCAGCTGAAAGCGCAGTTTGGACGTGTTTAATAATGTTCACTGTGAAGAGAGCCTGCTCACATGCAGAGATATGTTGTCCCGCACGCACAAAGGCTCTTGGAGTCAAAGCCTGTCATCTTGGGGTACATCAGTCCTACAGTGTTGATAGAATGAGTCCAGAGACCCACGCGGTCACATTTAGATTTCAAAGCCGAGTCACTCTGAACTCCATTTATTTCCTCCGGCACAATTCCCTTCTGGAGTTGAGTGAAAACCTGGAAATGATTCCGAAACTCACTTTTTCAGCCGTGACATTTTTGTCCTGTTACCTTGTCCAAGTGTCCCTCTTGTGAATATTTCCACCAGCGTCACACACACAGACTGCAAGAGAGGAGAGAAATGAGCTGGGTTGCTCCGGGATAGATAGTTTCATTTCCCTCTGACTTCAATTTAATTTGAAAGGCAAGAATGCTGCCATAGAGTTTTTTTTTAACAAATGTGTTGCGGCCTTGCATGTTACGATTAAGCACATGTAAGTGCTCTGTTTATATCCACTGCAAATGCTATATAGATCATGAGGCCAGTCTAAGAATTAAAAGCAATGAAACACACGCAAAAGAAACAAAAACAAGAGTTGAAATCAAAGTCAACTCGGAAAACATTGATTCTTGTTTGTGAATAGCCCAGTTTGTTCCAATAATTGGAAGAAGAAGGTTGGGGTTCAAACCCCCGCGGAGTCAGACTATGAAAATGGTATCCAATGCCTCCTTGCTTGGCACTCAGTCTCACTCTCTAGTATGTCGCAGGTACTTACACTTGTAGATCGGCTATTTTCGGAGTGCAACACCCGAGCGCTACCGAACATAAAATGACTTGTCTTTTAGTTCTACTGGATCTCTTCTCCACTAGTCCCTCACTAACATTTTAGTCTAGTTTTTATTTGTTGACGAAATTGTCAATATATTTAGTCTTAGTTTTTATTTCGTTTTTATTTAGTCGGGGGGAAAAAGGTAGTCGAGGAACATTTTTCGTCATAGTTTTAGTCGACCAAATCAACACCACTGTGCTCTTGTACATCAAGCTGCCTTACTCTACAGCAAACACAGGAGATAGACTCCTGACCTAAATAGGCCACATGCGATGGCATGAGAGCCGTTGGTTCCCAAGAACCACTTCCTTTACAGCTCTCCTCTGTTTCAGTGTGGCAGAGTATAGAGGCCCTGTCCAATTTTACTTCCTGACAGGTGCCTAATGGTGGAGTCTCTTGGCTCTAATACGGTGCAGGGTAGTAGGTTCTCCTGCCCAGCGGGGGGTTAACTGATGCCTATTGTTTTATAAGTGCACACAACGGGCTGTCCACACAGCAGGCCAATCCGCCACAGACTGCAGTAAGGGAACAGAGAGTGGATGTTGTGTTCACATAAATGGTCCTGAATAATACTTTTTTTTAGGCCATAAATCATCCCACCACAGGCTGCATCCCATCCGGACAGCAGTGGTGGAAAAAAGTACTATTTTTGTTTTTTTTACTTGAGTAAAAGCATCAATACTACAATGTAGAAATACTCTGTTAGGGCGCGCTCCCACCAAAACATGGTCGGCTAGCGTTAAACGCAGGTTGTGCGCGGCCACAGTTTTTTGCAACCAGCGGATTCTAAAAAACGGGAGTGACCCCCCTGTCACTCACTTTCAGGACCCTCCCCATAGCCCGCACCGCCTTCTGCCTTGAGCACCATGGTGCTTCCTGAGTCTTGAGACGGTCCGCCTTCCACTCACCCGATTGGACAGAGGAGGAAAATCAGCTCCCGCCTCCAGCAGTTTTCTGCTTCAAATGGACAAGTCGTGTAGAGCGGAGAAACGCACGGTCTGCGCGACAGGCGGAAAGATCCGCTCTTGCGTGAATCCACGCATTTACATTGACAAAGCATTGGCAGATTCTGCCCCTTAGGTAAAATAAAAGTGTGGTGGGAGCGCGCCCTTACAAGTAAAAGTCTGGAATAAAACATTTACTAGAGTAAAAGTACAAAAGTACCATTTCACAAGTTTTCAAATGTATAAAAATCTTTTGAAAATAGCAGATCTACAAGCTCACAATGCGTCGCATCGCGACGCATTGTGAGCTTGTAGATCGGCTATTTTCAAATGGCCAAAATGCATACAGAGCTGGCAGTGGTTTAGCAAAATTATGTTTTATTTCTGACAGTCAAAGAGTTAATTGTGCTTGAAACCGGCACAATAACTGGTGAATGTTGAAAACCAGGACATTTCAGTGTTTTATAGATATTTGTCGTGACTCTCCATGGGACACCAAGCTTTGAAACCAGGACAATCCTGCACAGACTGGGTCGTCTAGTCACCGGGAACTAACAGCCGTTAAATGGGGCAGTCTGCTGTGCATGTGTCTCTGAAACGATGCCAGGGGTTAGAGCTGAAACGTTTTAGCCCATGCAGGGATGTCACCTGGGCAATGGCTCCCACACTCTGCCTGTTATGACCCTGGCCCAGGGGTACCAGAGTACATGACAAAAAACAGGGGAGACGCAGTTTAGAAAGTACATTAGTATAATTAGTATAATCAAAACCAAATAAACAAAACAGGAATAAACACATGAGGTGTGGAGGTCAGTGAAGTCAGTAGTGTAATGTCTGTATGCATGAGTGGATTGTGAAGTGTGGGTGAGAGTGTTTTATGTTATTAACATAAATGTTGGACAAGGTGCATAGTGGGTGAGCTGCAAAAATCAAAGGGACTCCGCACTCTGGAGACAGGATTTGTCTTGCGTCCCAGCAGCCATGTATGCAACAAAAAACAACTTACATACATAAATACAAAAAGATAAGAGCAATGTCCACCGCTCAGCTTACCCCTGGCCAAACTCCCGATTAAGCCTCAAATTCGACTCATGGACAAAGGACCTCTTCAGTCTGACATTGGTTAAATTTATTGTGATGCTCTAATAACACGTTTCGCTGGGGACCCCACCAAGGATCCGTGGGGGTCCCCGGACCCCACTTTGAGAACTATACAGCTACAGTAGTACACAGTAAGCCAGTCTTTTCAATCTGTCTGTCTGCTGTTTCCAACCATTTCAAGCGCAAACCCAGAGCTTCTCACAGCTTATCACACATGACATACTTGTTGGTCTGACTCTTACCTGCACAATACACATTCACAGTAACATAGACTGGCTCTAACAAGGGATTACATTTGTTCTATTGCTATGCCACAAACATGTTGAATGCCCAACCAACAGTTATAAAAACAGGCGAATCCTTACTCTCCTTCAAAACCGCTCTAAAAGAGCACTTACAGGTGGCTGTCATTCGGAACTGTCCCCTATAAAAAGTCAAAGCCTTGGTTTTTTTCAGTCGGTCGGTCGGTCGGTCGGTCTTCAACGTCGGGGTATTCAACGTCGGGGGTCTTCAACGTTTTCAGGCCAAGGACCCCCTAGCTGAGAGAGAGATGAAGCAGGAACCCCCTACTCTATATTGTATAAAATTGTGTTTCAGATTAAAGTTTTTTTTTTATACTTAGTCTGCTATTTTTTCCCTCTAAACCTATAGCCTCTTTGCCAAAAATAGCCGATCTATAAGCTCTCAAGTAGATCTGCTATTTTTGGTTAATGTTCCCCTCAGAAAAGGAATTCTAAGGTTCAAGTGGTTAATGTAAAAAAAAAACTAAATCCTATCACACACAAGATTTGGCGGACCCCCTATAGTAGCTCTGAGGAGGACCCCCTAGGGGTCCCGGACCCCCTGTTGAAGACCCCTGGTTTAAAACCCCTGACATGAAAAAGTAGGATGAGGTGGAGAGAGAAGAGATGAGTTTTCAGCCTGCAGTGGAAGACGGTGCAGGGAGTGAATCTGCACTGAGGTCAGAGGTCATTCCACAGCCTGGGAGCCAGGAGGTAGCAGATCGAGTCAAAGGTCACTTGACGTGTTGGCCGGGGTGGTCGTAGTCCGAAGTACTCGACCCCAGTACTTGAGTAAGAGTACAGATTAGTAGGTCGGGAGAGGCTTATAGATACTCCTGTTCAAATTTACTCCCCTGTCAGGTGACAAGAAGGTCAGTTGGCTCTCATGCATTGAAGGAGGTATGAGCTCGGCCCTGGGCTCCCTAGGCTGGTGGGGGGAGTGTAGTGCCCAGGATCACTTAGAAAATTGGCACCGGATGAAAAAAGGGTTACAAAATCGAGGGATAAAAAATTATTAAAAAAATAAAAAAAAATACTCCACTACAAGTAAAAACCAGCTCAGTCAAAATGTTGCAAGTAAGAGAAAAGAAAGTGTGCGAGAAGGAGCGTATGGCTGGATCATATCCTGCGGGTATTAAGGGGGTGACATGCCCTTTATTGCCTTGTAGGACATTGCCAGTGTTTTTGAATTGGATGCGAGCAGCAGCCAACCAGGAGCCAGTGAAGGGGAATGGGGAGACGTGAACATTTTTTAAGAGGTTGAAGTCCAAAGCGTGCTGTGAATTCGGGATCAGCTTGAAGAGGTTTGAAAGAGCGTGGAAGGCAGACAAGTAAAGGAGGGAGTTGCTTGAAGATGATGACAGGAGCTTGGGCTCAAGACTCTTTGGTGAGGAAAGGTTCTGATCCTCGAGGATGTTGAGAAAGTGCTGCAATGTGTGATCACTGCTCCCTGGAAAAGGAGGACAGATAACTTTTCAGGATCAAAATATTTAGTGAATTGAGGTCGTTGGCCTTCTGGCAGCAGCGTGCACGAGTGACGCAACACTGATCCACCTTAGTTTGCAAGATTCGCGGCAGGCAGGCAGGCAGGCAGGCAGACAGACAGACAGACAGACAGGCAGACAGACAGACAGACAGACAGACAGGCAGGCAGGCAGACAGACAGACAGACAGACAGACAGACAGACAGACAGACAGACAGGCAGACAGACAGACAGACAGACAGACAGACAGACAGACAGACAGACGGAAGTAACTAAGTAACATTTTAGCAGGACATTATACTATCTAGCTGGCCACGATATGAAAGAGAGTGTGAGTGACCCACAGTTAATGGATTAAAGCTTTTTAATAAAGCACCTTTCCAAACGACATTATCTGTCCAGAGTCCATTTGGAACCCCCTCAATCTGAAATCGTTCTGGTAACTGTATCCTTCCATCTTTCTCTCAATTCTCTCTCTCTCTCTCTCTCTCTCTCTCTCTCTCTCTCTCTCTCTCTCGCTCCAACTTGAAATGCCTAATGAAGTGAATTTGAAGCTTAAGTTGGAGCATGAAAACCATGAAAGTTGGAAATTGCGGGTAAATGTATTTAGGCCTACAAAGATGTCTGTTTTCATTTGGCCAAATGAGGTTGTATATCAAACATCTTATCAGTCAGTGTTTACTGCGCTTTTAATTTGTTCAAATCCAATGCTCCACAGAAAGAACAGAGAGAAGAGATAAAAGTCAAATGAAAGACGATGATCAAAGACTGATAAGGCTACATGAAGAAATCTGTGTTCATGCTGTGTTCTAGCCTTGGATCCACACTGATTCGCTCCGTTTGGCGGAATTTATGTTCTCACACACTACTCACTCTGTTAAAGATCCTATTTTCAAGGGATAGGACCAGTGGCTTCCAATGTAAAACTCGAGTCACTTCCTGACTTGTCTACATTACGTAATTAGTGACGTTTGGAAAATACGAGTCAAATAGGACCATGGCCAGACTGAGAAGCAAAGTGAGAAAATAATAAGTCAGCCGAACGAAACGAATCAGTCTGGATTCCAGGCTAGCTGTGTTCCTCATGTCTTCATGCTACATTTATGTACAGTATGACGTGCAAGCCAGCCTTTGTTTTGATTCATTCAGACATTCGTGCCACAGGTACAAAAGAAACATAACCATTTAAACCCCATATGGGTAACCGGAGTCCCTCAGGGCTCAATACTAGAATTTTCAGTTTTTCGGGTATTGTAGGGAAAGCTTTAGCTGAGAATATCCGATCGACAAGCTGTGAGCTTGTCCATCTGGTATTTCCTGGGGTTTAAGTCATTAATAATAATAGTAATAATACATTTAATTTATATTGCACTTAAAGGACGACTTCACCAATTTTCAACCTATCTTCATATAATTGGTCCTCACTAATACTCATGATAAAATGGTACAATTTTTTTCTACTCGGTCTGTGTCTCAGAGGAGGGCTGTGGACAGTTCAGAGTCCCGTCTACCAGTGACATCATCGATGGGGAATCCAAGCTAATAGAAACTGCAGGCTTTCTATTCCTGGAAAGTTGCAATGCAATAAAAGAAGCCATTGTTCTCGTGTTATAAATATAATAAAATAATAAAATAATAATAATCTAAATAAGAAATGTGAAATCTTGTTGGGAAAAAAAATCATGCCTAACGATGATGTCACTGGTAGACGGGTTTCTGGACTGTCCACAGCCCTCCTATGAGACACAGACCAAGTAGAAAAAAATGGTACCATTTTATCATGAGTATTAGTGAGGACCAATTATATGAAGATAGGTTGAAAATCGGTGAAGTCGTCCTTAAACATTTGAAACAAATCTCAAAGTGCTACGGTACAGAATAAAACGTAACATTTGCATAAAAATAACCCATCTAAGGAGGAGTCTAAAAGAACAATCAAAAACATGGGAGCAAAATAAAACCTAGGGGGTAAAACCAAGAATAGCTAACCCAAATGCTTTATTAAAAAGGAAAGTCTCTAGTCCTCTCCTGGAAGCATCTGTTGAAGTGAGTTCCACAGTGGAGGGGCAGCTGAACAGACGGGCCTGTCGCCCATGGTGCGGAGCTTGGTGGGGGGGGTGTGTGTGTGTGTGGGGGGGGGGGGGTAGGAGGCAAAACTTGTTACTCAACAGCTTGACATCTATGCAAGTGTCTTAACTTTCACTGCTAATACTTTGTTGAGCTACTTAAAAACAAGGTACTTTCAACTGAAAAGCGTTTCTGTTGAAAGCATTTATATTCTTTGTCGTATGACACTGTGGTTCAGTGATGAATAAATGAGCAGAGAGAGAGAGTTTGCACAGTTTGCCGTCTACAGAGGAAAAAGTGTCTTAACTTTTACTACTAATACTTTGTTGAACCACTAAAAACAAGGTACTTTCAACTGAAAAGCGTAGGGTCTTTTCAGCTGAAACCAGGGCTGGATTAACACCTCTCTGGGCACTGGAACTGCAATGCCCCCCCCCCCCCTCATGCACCCGCGCGCGAAGCGTGCGGGTGCCTGTTTCGCGCACGCACGCGCGCTTTGCGCACGCACGCGCGCTTTGCGCGCGAACATTTTTGACAATTTTGAGAAAGGTTTTGACATTTGACATCATTTCTTTATTTCATTCGTATTAGATAGCTGCAAAATGAAAACAAAAATTGTGGGGGAAAGAAAAGAAACGTTTTTTTTTTTTTTTTTGCCCCCTGATGCCCAGGTGCCCCTGGGCATGTGCCCAAAGTGCCCATATGGTAGATCCGGCCCTGGCTGAAACCGTGCATATTCCTGGTCGTATGACACTGACTGTGGTTCAGTCAGTGATGAATACATTATCCTTGAGGGAGAGGGAGAGAAAGAGAGAGAAAGAGAATCGACTGCTTGCCGTCTACATAGGAAAGAGTGTCTTGACTTTTACTGCTAATACTTTGTTGAACTACAAAAACAAGGTATACTTTCAACTGGAAAACTTATAGGGTCTTTTCAGTTGAAAGCCTGCATATTCTTGGTGGTATGACACTGTGGTTCAGTGATGAATAACCCTTTAAGACCTGGAACTGTGTCATTTTTAGATTTGAGCTAATGAGCATTATTTTACACTTTTGGCTATTCAAAAATAGCAGATCTACAAGCTCGTAGCGCGGCACCGAGTGCCGCGCTACGAGCTTGTAGATCTGCTATTTTTGAAAAATCGTGAAAATGTGTGCAAATCTTTGAATATATATGTTTTTAAATCGAACATTTTTTAACTAAAATCGTTGCTTCTGGGGGTCCCTGGAACAAAATATTTTGATGGGGGTCCGCGGCCAAATACGTATAATTGTGGGGGTCCTTGACATGAAAAAGATTGAGCACCACTGATATAGAAACATACGTTTTTGAGAAAACTGTTGAGATTTAGGAGACATGTAGAATCGGCTTCAGGTCTCAATGGAATAAATTAGCTGAGAGAGAGAGAGAAAGGCACAGGTTTGCATGGGTATAACAGAGCGAGGGTAGAGAGAGGATAGGAGGCATGTTGTTCTGAGGTGGTGCCCACTTGAGCGAGTCAAACGCCCTTCAACCGTTCAGCAAGCAGCGGCTCGGCTCTCCACTGCGTGGGCCGAGCCGGGGCTGTATAAATAACACTGTGCAGAGAGAGAGAGAGAGAGAGAGAGAGAGAGAGAGAGAGAGAGAGAGAGAGAGAGAGAGAGAGAGAGAGAGAGAGAGAGAGAGAGAGAGAGAGAGAGAGAGAGAGAGAGAGAGAGAGAGAGAGAGAGAGAGAGAGAGAGAGAGAGAGAGAGAGAGAGAGAGAGAGAGAGAGATCAGACATGGGAGAGAGGGAGAGAGGAGAGGGTGTAGCGAGTGATGGAGAGAGGTGGTGGAGGATATGAGAGCTTGTATGTAGACTGATGGAGCCATATATGGAGAGAGTTAAGTATGAGGCCGTTTGAGAGAGGATGAACGCTGAGCAGAGAGAGAGAGAGAGAGGGAGAGGGAGAGGGAGAGAGAGAGAGAGAGAGAGAGAGATAGATGCAAAAATGGATATGAGGATGTGCAATATGATGAACCGTTCAGATAGAGAGAGAGAGAAAGCCTGATTTATATCTATAGTTCGGGCCAGTGTGGTGCTCAGTAAATAGCAGATCTACAAGCTCACAACGCGTCACGAACGTGACGCGTTGTGAGCTTGTAGATCTGCTATTTACCCGCAGGCAACACCAGTGTGCAACTAAGTATAAATCAGACATGCACTCGCTCAGGCTCCCTCTCTGTACAAAGTATAGTGTGTGTGTGTGTGTGTGTGTGTGTGTGTGTGTGTGTGTGTGTGTGTGTGCGGTGTCATGTAGCAGCCTGTCCTAGGCGGTGGTGCGTGCATGACACCCTCCTCTGTGTTAGTCATCATCGGTGACAATCATTAAAGGGACACTTCGGCAATTTTTTTACCAAAATAAATAACCCAATCCCCTACCGTGTCCTAAAGAGCTTGCCCCCCCCCTCCCCAGCCCCCTTCCACCAGATCTGACCAACTCTGACCCGATTATGTAAAAACGTGTAAACCGGAGGCGCTGTGACTGTGAGACATTTTTGTGGGACCATGCAATCTGTGCTTCCTGCTATATTTAGTCAGCCAGCACCAGTGGTGGAAAGTAACTAAATACATTTACTTAAGTACAATTTTGAGGTGTTTGTTTGTACTTTACTTATGTATTTCCTATTTTCAATACTTTTACTTCTACTCCACTACATCTCAGAGGCAAATATTGTACTTGTTTTACTCCACTACAATTATTTTTAAAACTTTAGTTGCTAGTTACTTTGCAGATATACATTATTACATAATAAAACATAGATTAACCACTTTAGCCCTATTTTATACTTAGGCTAATTGAAAATAGCAGATCTACAAGCTCACAACGCGTCGCATCGCGACACGTTGTGAGCTTGTAGATCTGCTATTTTCAAATATTTTAGTACTTTTACTTTCGTTACTTTAAGTACATTTTGACACCAATACTTTTGTACTTTTACTCAAGTACATTTTTAATATCCGGACTTTTACTTGTAACGGAATACTTCTACATTGCAGCATTGATACTTTTACTTAAGTAAAACATTTGAGTACTTTTTCCCATCACTGTTCCCTACTATATTTAGTCGGCCAGCACGCCTCTGAGAGGGAAGGCAGTTCATGCGAGAAGGTGTCTCCAAACACTGAGTTGTCTGACACACCGGTTGGACGTCACCATGACTGCAGCTCCTCAAACATACTATCTTTAGGACTCACTGTCCACACACTGTTATTCACAAACCATCAGATCCGGGGCTTTGTGTATTTAGACATTGTTGATTTATCTGCGTTCGTCGGTTGCTGTGGCAACAACGGAACGACACAGGTGTGAGTAATGCTTATGTTATGTACGCATTGGGAGCAAATCATAATGGAATCGCATTTCAAACCACCTATGAATGATGTTTCAAATGTGAAAAACAGTTTACATGTGTTTTTTTTTCCTGTAGTTGTTCAGACTGTTAAAACCAATCTGATTACAATCTGGATACGCCAAAAATCCCATTTGGGGGGCTGCCACCGGAACACAGCCCATAATAAGTCACTCACTTCCTCCTCACTTAACCCATTGAGACCTGAAGCCGATTCTACATGTCTCCTAATTCCCAACAGTTTTCTGAAAAATGTATGTTTCTATATCAGTGGTGCTCAATCTTTTTCATGTCAAGGACCCCCAAAATTATGTATTTGGCCGCGGACCCCCATCAAAATATTTTGTTCCAGGGACCCCCAGATGCAAAGATTTGAGTTAAAAATATTCACTTTAAAAATATAAGTATTCAAAGATTTGCACACATTTTCAAAATGTTTCAAAAATAGCAGATCTACAAGCTCGTAGCGCGGCACTCGGTGCCGCGCTATGAGCTTGTATATCTGCTATTTTTGAATAGCCCAAAGTGTAAAATAATGCTTTTTAGCTCAAATCTAAAAATGACACAGTTCCAGGTCTTAATGGGTTAAAGGAGTAGTTCAGCCATTACTTATTTTCTATCAATTACACACCCCATGAAGCATTTTTGGTTTTTGTCGCATTCTTAAGCCAATAATTTGATGACTGGCGGTCTCTCCGGTAGGGGACTCAAATAGTCTCCTTTGAGTCTCCTACAGGATACATTAGCATCTTTCCGCTGGTAATCACATTATTGGCTTAGGAATGTGACAAAAACAAAAAGATCTCCATGAAGGATCTCCACCCAATACCGGATAAGCGGTTGAAGATGGATGGATGGACTTCTTTAAGCTCGATTTTATACTAGGTCGTATATGATGGTGTCGCGTGATGAAAATAGCCGATCTGCAAACTTACCACGCATATTATGATGCGACATGTTGTGAGTGAGCTTGTAGATTTGCTATTTTTGGTGGAAAGAAATAGAAAATCTTCAAAATTTTCACCTATGACATGCTAAAAAAAGGGATTATTATCAGGTTAAAATTGGTTCAATAGATGTAAAGTAAGCTTCATCATGTGCTGCAGGGAAGGGACGTGCACAAAGCATGCTGGGTATTGTAGGCATCTACAGTGCGCAGCAACTGAGAGGGACTACAATATGTCTGCACAATAGGCTCTATATGTACAGCAGCCATTTTGTAAATAATGTGGGCGTCTTCCTTACTTCCTTCACAGGTGTTATCAATGATACTAATGAAGGCTCTGTTCCATTTAGTGTAGCACAGTGGTTCTCAAACTTTAAAATTTCAAGGACCCACATAACTCTGAGAGTGTACAAATGGAACCAAATGGACCCTTACGGGTCCATTTGGTTCCATTTGTACGCTCTCAGAGTTACACACCTGCAAGGGGGCCATTTGGAACCCCCTCAAGGAACCATGAGGGTACCTGGACCAACAATTTAAGACCCACTGGTGTAGCAGAGTGTTTCCAGTGAGCCAATATGCAACAACATCAGCACCCTGACTCTGTTTGACCAGAATGGAGCAGAGCCTTCATTCGTATAATTGGTAAGACCTGTGAAGCAAGTAAGGAAGAGGCCCAATTTCTCTTCCAATATGGCTGCCATGTGCATAGAGCCTATTATTTTCCGGTCCGTATTTTTCCACTGCTCGGTTCCGAGCTTTTGAGTGAACGCGTAACCTCTTCTCCCAGAGGTTAAATCATGCATTAATATAGTGTTAATAATATACTGCGCCAATTAGCTCGTATCAGGTGATTCTTGACATAATTTGCGATAACTAATGCACCCAGCAGATACAAGTGTTTATTCATTAAAGGGAAAACCCTGACCCTATAAACGCTGGAGACAATTAAAACCCTACCGAGTCTAGATCAAAGTGGTGTTAGCAATTCCCCTGGCCAGTGGTGTGTGTATGTGCACGTGCTGTGCTTGTGTGTGTGTGTGTGTGTGTGTGTGTGTGTGTGTGTGTGTGTGTGTGTGTGTGTGTGTGTGTGTGTGTGTGTGTGTGTGTGTGTGTGTGTGTGTGTGTGTGTGTGTGTGTGTGTGTGTGTGTGTGTGTGTGTGTGTGTGTGTGTGTGTGTGTGTGTGCGATCATGGGATGATGTGGGGGTTGGGAGCAGAAAGGAACAAGATGGCACACATCATTGGCAGGCCAGTTAATCATGGCCAGAGGCGCCGTTAAGCTAGCTGAGGATGCCGCTGCCTGACACGTATACTGGATCATTGCTTTCTAGACCGGTATTAATCACATGATATTAGCTATTAGCTAACTAGCGGAAGATTCAGATGAACACACAGTCTAAGAGATCTTTGCACCATTAGAGCCGGCCAATGAGAGCCGCGAGCGTGTCGAAGAGGCGGCGACACACGTGTGTCTTGACACGTCCTCAGTGGGTTGGTTCTCAAAGTGTGGTCCGGTGACCCCTAGGGGTCCCTTGAGGGAGGTTCCAGGAGCTCCCCAGCAAAATAGCAAATGATATAGCTAATTAAAGGTGACTGTTATTAACCCATTGAGGCCTGAGGTTCCGATTCTGCAAAATGTCTTCTAAACCCTAACGGTTTTCTGAAAAACGTATGTTTCTATATCAGTGGTTTTCAAACTTTTTCATGTCAAGGACCCCCAAAATTATATGAATTTGGCCGCGGTCCCCCATCTCAAAACATTTTGTTGCAGGGACCCCCAGAAGCAAAGATTTGAGTTAATGTTTTCTTTAAAAGAATATATATATATTCAAAGATTTGCACACATGTTCAATTTTTTTCAAAAATAGCAGATCTACAAGCTCGTAGCGCGGCACTCGGTGCCGCGCTACGAGCTTGTAGATCTGCTATTTTTGAATAGCCAAAGTGTAAAATAATGCTTTTTTTTAATCTCAAATGAAAAAGTGACACACAGATGCTGCGTTCCAGGTCTTAATGGTTTAATTACAAAACTGCCATCAAGAATTCCCACGTGTCTATACATTCCGGGTCGCTGCATTCTGCGAGGCTTTCAGAGTTTCACTGTGAAAGCACCAGGGCTGAAGAGCAGCATGAGGGCAGCAGACCGTTCAAATGTTACAAATGGTAGCTGAGCTGCATGGACACCCCTCCTCCTCCCCCGTGAAGTTCAAAATAGGTTTTTCGTCGAAGCCACACAAGCTCTCTCTCCACAGCTCTTCTATTTACGGAGCCAGCGGATGTGTTGGTTTACATGTGTTGTTGCTGGCCTGAAGAATGAATTCTGCTGGCCTTAAGAAGTCTCTCGCAAACAAGATGTGCACATTTCCCACAGGGACCCAAATACATAACTCGAGCAACAGCAGTCATCCTTTTTTCCCCCAGAGTAAAGATTTGACCACTTCAGCACCATGGACAGAGACATAATGAGAAACACAGCAGCAGCACTGGCTTTAAATCTTTCAGGACCACGGAGAGAGGCATAAAGGCCGATCAAAATCAGTTTAAAGGAGGAGTTCACCCAAAAAATGACTTATTTTCTATAGGGATGGGCAATATTATCGATAACGCGATATATCGCAATATTTTATTTCGGGATACTGTATCGATACTCCAGTATCAATATCGCGATTGTTTTGAAAAAAAAAACTTTTTTTTTTTTTTTTTTTTTTTCAGATACAGGCTTTATGAAAAACATTCAAAGAACCTATCACAGATCTGCAGCTACTCAATATGTAGTGTATATATAAACAATATGTAGTTGTGATATATATATCGCAATATATCGCAATATGTATCGTATCGCAATATGTATCGTATCGCACTATATCGTGATATCACAATATATCGCAATATATCGCAATATATCGCAAAATATCGTGATATGACCCAAGTATCGTGATGCGTATCGCAATATAATCGTATCGTGACCCAAGTATCGTGATACGTATCGTATCGTGAGATTGTTGCCAATACCCATCCCTAATTTTCTATCAATTACACACCCCATGAAGCCTTGATTTCATGGATTTATTTTTGTTTTTGTGGCATTCCTAAGACAATCATTTGATGACAAAAAAAAAAATCTACTTTGTGTCTCCTACCGGATACATTAGCCGGTAGGAGACGGGAATCAAATTATTAGCTTAGGAATGCCACAAAAACAAAAAAGAATCCATGGATTCAAGGCTTCATAGGGTGTGCAATTGATAGAAAATAAGTCATTTTTTGGGTGAACTCCTATTTTAACCACTTTAACCGTATACTGTATACATCTGCTATTTTAAAAATAAAAAAAGAACACAAATCTTGGTCTGCAGGGGTCTCCATCGTTTTCAGCCCAAGGACCCCCTAGCCGATATAAAATTGCAGATGTATAAAATTGTGTTTCAGATTAAACTTTTTTTCCTCTTTTTTCCCTCTGCACCTATACCTCTTTGCCAAAAATAGCAGATCTACAAGCTCACAACGCCTCGCGCCGCGAGGCGTTGTGAGCTTGTGGATCTGCTATTTTCGGCTAATGTTCCCCTCAGGATAGGGATGCTAGGGTTCAAGTGGTTAATGTAAAAAAAAAAAAAAACATCCTCTCACACAAAGATTTGGTCAACTCCCTATAGTAGCTCTGAGGACCCCCTAGGGGTCCCAGACTCCCTGTGGAAGACCCCTGTTGTACAGTATGGGTGTCCGTGGCACTACATCTTTTCAGATGGGAGTCCGCGGGCCAAAAACATTCAATCAATTTGGGGGTTCTTGACATTAAAAAACATTAAACAAACATTAAAGAACCACTGTACTTCAGAACTGCACCATTCAGTTATCCTCTCTGTCGGGTTGAAACCTCATATGTCCAAAAACTGTCACTTTTCAGCATTCAAATTCAAAAAATATCAAAAGTAGCCGATCGACAAGCTCAACGTGCATCGCTTTGTGCCGCGTTTCGAGCTTGCAGATCGGCTGCTTTTGATGCTTCTGTGTGACGCTGTAGGATGAAGAAGTAAGGCGTTAATTTATGAAAAAAAACTAGAAGTTAGAATATGGAGATAGGAGGTTTCTGCCTGACAGCGACGATATCAATGTGTGGGTCCTTGACATGAGAACGATGGAAAACCCAGTGCATTTCAGAACGGCACCGTTCAGATAATACTGTACGTGTCGCAAGACTGGAGGATTTTATTGGTGTATTCAGCGCGACAATATAACCCATTAAGACCTGGAACTTTGTCATTTTTAGATTTTAGCTAAAAAAGCATTATTTTGCACTTTGGGCTATCCAAAAATAGCAGATATACAAGCTCATAGCGCGGCACCGAGTGCCGCGCTATGAGCTTGTAGATCTGCTATTTTTTTTAAATCGTTAAAATGTGTGCAAATCTTTGAATAATATATTTTTAAAGCGAACATTTTTAACTCAAATCTTTGCTTCTGGGGGTCCCTGGAACAACATATTTTGATGGGGGGTCCGTGGCCAAATACATATCATTTTGGGGGTCCTTGACATGAAAAAGATTGAGCACCACTGATATAGAAACATACGTTTTTCAGAAAACTGTTAGGATTTAGGAGACTTTAGTAGAATCGGCTTCAGGTCTCAATGGGATAATGAAGGCAGAATGGAGTAATGGCACGTAACAAGTCCCTCACAGTCAGAGCCAGATCCTGGGACGTCGCCCATGATGTGGTCAGCTAACCAGACTGCCTATTATTGTTAATAGAACCGCTTCAACAGCAGACATTTTGACGGGTAAACACAGCTGTGGGTAATGACTTCATGAGGGGGCTCTGTGGGTATACGTATCATTTGGTTGGTGCTGTGTGGCAGCCTTTGACAGCTCCTGCACCGTTCATAACTTCACGCTGGCACACAGGAACATCTCAATGAAACATTTTAATCACCTTCAGCTGTGTTTTTTGGGTCGTTAAGGCTCAGCATGGCCACTAGCCACAGTGGAGATACTCGACTCTAGTATTTGAGTTGAGGTGTTATACTTAATCTGGACCTCTGGAGCTTGTTCAGAAAGCTGCATTTCGCCTGGTGTTCAACCGCCCCAAGTTCTCCCACACCAACTGGCATCCAGTTTAAAACCCTGGTGCTAGCCTATAGGGCAGGGAAAGGAACAGCTCCTTCTTACCTCCGGGCTATGGTCGATGCGGATGCCTACACCCCTGCCCGACCACATCGGTTTGCTGCCTCGGGGGCGACTGGTTGCCTCGTTGCTCACTGGTCCTTTTGGTCGATCTACACGGTCACAGCTTTTTTTTTCTGTTCTGGCCCCACAGTGGTGGAATGAACTCCCCACTGATGTCAGGACAGCAGAGTCACTGCCCATCTTTCGCCGCAGGCTGAAAACCCACCTCTTCAGGAAACACTACCCTGACCATTCCTCTTAGCCTGGCCTACTTGTTGTCAATTACTTGTACGAGCTCTTTTTTTATTGGATCTTGTTTATTCGATAGACTTATTTGTTTTAGCTCTTCCTCGTTTGACTTTCCTATTTGTCTCATCTGTTTAAGAAAGTAGGTAGCTGATATATTGCACCGTAGCTCTAGGTATAGTCTTAGTTGCTTGTTTTAGAAGAGAATGCACTTAAGACTTCTGGTGATTAGTTGTTTTCTTGCCTACATATGTTGAATGCACTTATTGTAAGTCGCTTTGGATAAAAGCGTCTGCTAAATGTAATGTAAATACTTCCTGGTCAAAATAATATGACTCAACTTTAAGTGAAAGTTCAGAGTTAACGTACTGGAGTACTTGCTTTTAAAACATACTTAAGGTTTCAAAAGTACATGCTTTTTAAAGTACTGGAGTATTTGCTTTTAAAACATACTTAAGGTTTCAAAAGTACATGTGAATAAGTATTCAAGAGTCCAAATTGCAAAGTCAATCAATGCATTTCTGTATTCAAATGTGTACATTTTTCAAAATGTCAAAGATTTACCAGAAACGTCCAGAAAAATATATCATTAGTGAAAAATTGCAGATCTACAGTACAAGCTCACAACATATCTGTTGTTTTCACTATATTTGAAACATAGGGCTTAAGTGGTTTAATTCATAATGTACTGCTGTCCCTTCCTAGAAATGTAGTGGTAGTCAAAAGTTTGTCTTTGAAATGTCATGTAGTGAAGTGTTATGACACCCAGTCGAGGTTTGGGGGAAGCAACATAATAACAGAAAAGACAATGGGCCCGATTCACTAAGCTGTTTACAACCATATTTTAGTGTAAACAGCTTTATGGTCTTAATTGGGGGCGTGGATTAATGCAAAGGATCTTCAAATCTTCCATATGGACGTGCCTCTGACCTTCAGGCAAAAATGAGTACTGTGATATCATCAGGGATTTACAAACCCCTTTGTGAATTGCACGTCGGTTTTTGCTGAGAGAAAATACACCCTCCTTTAGTCACTTAGTTTTGTATTTACGACCAGCTTAGTGAATCGGGCCCGTTGGATTTGAAACTGAATACATATTTATTACAACATGAAGGTAGAAATAACTACAACAAACTCTAGAAAATACAAACTGAAGAAATCTTATCTCACAGATCTTAACAGAAGTATTCTAAAGGCGCAAACGAATCAAAAGGTTTAGTTTGGGTGAGTGGACAGAGGAAGTGATTTTCCGCTGCCAAAGCTGACAGTCCTTTTCCAATACTCTACTCCAACTGAGAGTCTTATAGTGAAGGGCCAGTGGCCACGGCCAATCAGCAGCTGGGATTATTAGTGGGACTAGCAAATCAGGGACAGGGAGCAATTCCCTCAGGCAGGTGCCAATTTTCCACAGGTGTCACTGAAGTTGCACTCAGCACCAACTCTTCATTCTCCCCACACCAACTCTCCACCTTACGGCCGATCAACACCAGACTTTTCAAAGCGTGTGTATGCGTGGCGCGTACAGCGCGTTTGTTTAGATCCAATTTATATCAATGATACCGGCTACACCAGGCGTGTGGATACGCGAGTCCCACATACGCAGGCTTTAAAATAGGACTGGATCTAAAAGTGTGTGTGTGTGTGTGTGTGTGTGCGTATACTGTATGCGCGCGTGTGTGAGAAAATTCTCTTGTGTAGATCGGCCGTTATATAAACAGGAATAACAGAATACAAGAGCAACACAAAGTCATACAAAACACAAGTGGCCAAATAATATACTGAATATATACAGTATGTTACAGGGAAATTGGAAAACCATTGAAATTGAAAAAGGAAATGAATGCCCTACTTCGTCGTACTACGTACTAAGTGTCACACAAACTTAGCAAAAGTAGCAGCTCTAGAGAAGTGTTGTGAGCTTGTAGATCTGCAACTAGTTTGGTGCTATTTTTTAATTAGAATCATGAAAAGTACGTAGTTTTAGACTTACGAGGTTTCCTCCCGACAGCAACACGCTGTCAGAGCAGAGAGGTTCCCCGGCCTTGGGGACGCCGCCCCGCCCCGCCAGAGCACAGGAGGTTATTTTCTACATTTTGACCTTTTCTGATGCCATCTTAATTGGATTTAATGTCGCTTTATTCTAATTTGTGAGCTCAGATCGGCCGTCTGGGAGCAGCTATAACGTTGTTCCTGGTTTTGATCCCAATGCTGCTTATCACTTAACCCCTAACTGCTTCAGATGAGCAGGGTGGGTGGTGGCGCCCCCTGCATCTGGGGGGTCTGCCATTGTGTGGGCCAAGGTCTCTTTGACCTTCGACGTCGGTGTGTGAGTGTGAATGTGAAACGGAAGCGTAAACGTTCATGTTTAGAATGTGCTACACAGCTCATTGTTGTTATCAGTGTGTTATGTAATGCATGTACAGTAAGAGGCAGTAATTAACCACTTAAACCCCATATGGATAACCGGAGTCCCTCAGGGATCAATACTAGTGTCTTCTCTGTTTTCTGTTATCGTGGGGAAAGCTTTCGCTGAAAATAGCCGATCGACAAGCTCACGATGCAACGCGCTCTACGTGTCAAAGTGTCCTTGGGCAAGACACTGAACCCCTAATTGCTCCCGATGTGCAGGTTGGTGCCTTGCATGGTCCTCCGCCTTCGGTGTGAAAATGTGTGTGTGAATGGGTGAATGTGAAATACATTGTAAAGCGCTTTGGAGAAAAGTGCTATATACAGTAACTGCAGTCCATTTACACACTCTCATAGTCATAGGCCTATAGTGACTTCTTGGGACAAATGTAACCAAACGTCAATCGTTTGATGGGACGGGGGGTCCCCTGAGGGTCATCTGACGCCGTCCCGGGCACTTACACAGTCCAGGAATGCGGAAGTGCCGTTCTCAAACCCAAGATGTAAAAGGGTGACGGCTCCGCTAAAAGACAGTTAAGACGGGTGTTGATTTTGACTGCAAATTTTGATTTAGTTTTAGTCATAATCTTTTGAATAAAATTCCATTTAGTCTTAGTCATATTCTAGTCATCTGAAAAGTTTTAGTTTTTGTCTAGTTTTAGTCTACTAAATCTACAGTTGATTTAGGCGACTAAAATGTATTTTGGCGGTGCCATGATGGCATCATAATGGCTGATTTTACACTTGTTTGCACGAGAGGCACTGCCAAGCGAGCCATCGGGCGAGCCAGTCGCCGTGACGAACGTTGCGAAGTCCGCTTCAGCCGACTCAAGCGCTGTTCGAGATTATGGCCCGATAGGGACAAAATTGTAACTCACGTCGCCTCCTAGTCAAACCATTGACATTTGGTCAGATCTGTGTCAGGCCGTCACCTGTTTGCCGTCTTGGGGGTAAGAATGCATTGTTACGGCTGGGGCAGTGTGGGCGATGTTTCAACACTTAGCTACGTAAATCATGGCTAGAGGTACCGTTAAGCTAGCTGAGGATGCTGCTGCCTGACACGAATCCTGGATCATTGCTTTCTAGACCGGTATTAATCAGATGATATTCCATATTAGCTAACTCATAATTACACTTCCTTGACTGGAGTCCCCCAGGGCGCTAGGTTTTTCCCCCTCAACACCAGAATCTCTTGGATCAAAATGCAGCCAATCTACAAGCTCACAATTCGCCGCACCATGTCGCGTAACCTGTTGAGCTTGTGGTTCTGCTGTTTTTGCCGAACGTTTGCCCCAGAATAGGGACATTATAGGGTTAACGGTATAGGAGGAGGACATGAAGCACTACAGTAAGTCCTCCCGGTGGGGGCTCCTTGTCATAACAGGTTATCATCGCCAGCACAAGATTCACACGTTTGCAACAAAATGCTGTTCCAACACAACATGGTTTGAACACGGGGCTCCAGTGCGGTGCTTAACCCATTAAGACCTGGAACGCATCTGTGTCACTTTTTCATTTGAGTGAAAAAGCATTATTTTACACTATGGCTATTCAAAAATAGCAGATATACAAGCTCATAGCGCGGCACCGAGTGCCGCGCTATGAGCTTGTAGATCTGCTATTTTTGAAAAATCGTGAAAATGTGTGCAAATCTTTGAATATATATATATATTGTTTAAAGCGAACATTTTTAACTATTCTTTGCTTCTGGGGGGTCCCTGGAACAAAACATTTTGAGATGGGGGTCGGCGGCCAAATACATATAATTTTTTGGGGGTCCTTGACATGAAAAAGTTTGAGAACCACTGACATAGAAACATACGTTATTTTCAGAAAACTGTTCGGCTCCAGGTCTTAATGCTTTAAGTGCTGGCATGCAGGTCGGGCGTGGCAGGTGCATAACGGACTGTTAAGTTGGCGTGAGGAGGAGCAGGAGGCCCCCATGACTCCTGTTGCCGTAATGAGGACTGGGCTCTCTGGCTCCACCCCCCCCACCCCCCACCCCCCACCCCTCCTCCTTGTGCCTCGGCTGCCGCTAATTGCCTTAATTGAGAGAGTGACCTACATCTGACGGAGCACTCCGCGGCTCCGCAGAACAGCTGGCAGGACAGTGTTGCCATGTGCGCTTATTGTAAGCGACTTTGGGCTTGTTTTTTCTGTAAAGTCGCTTGTACATTTTGGTGGTTGCGGGTTGTGGTTTTTTGGGGGCTTGTTTCTAAAGTGTAGTTGCTTAGTTAGAGCTTGCTTTCCTAATGTTGTTTAAAACCAGTGGTTTTCAAATATCTTCATGTCAAGGACTCCCCCAAATTAATATGTAATTGTCCGCGTAATCCCCATCTGAAAACATTTTGTGCCAGGGACCGTTGTGTTGTTAAAATGTTTCAAAACATATTTCAAATTTTTCACCTTTTTCCCTAAGATTCTTTTGAAAATAACAGATATCGTTAATGTCTGGCAGGAACCAGCTAACTCCATTTTTCCGCTTTTGCATTTTTTTCCATAAATCAGTGCTATTGAACACCCTTTACATCTGTGTGTTGGTAAAAAAAATATTGAACCTATTAAAAGTATTAAAAAGTGCTTCTGACAAAACCAGCTAACTCCATTGGATCCTCAAACGTTCTGCTAAACCAGCTAACTATAGAAAAGGGGGTGGAGTTAGCTGGTTTTGCTGACTTCAGGCTCCACCCCCTTTTGACCTCCAACCTCATTGTGAGCTTGGAGGTCCATTCAGCTGTTCTTATCAATGATGAACCAAACTTCCTAACTCCATTATTGTTTTGTTTTTTTCATTTCCTGAAAAATGAACATTTTGGAGTTAGCTGGTTCCTGCCGGACAGCAGAGATATCCTCTATTTTCAAATAGCCGATGTATATGCAGTAGGTTTAAAGTGCTTGTGTGTTAGTCGCTTCTTTTTGGCTTGTTTTCGTAGACCTGGTTGCTTATTTCTTTCGCAAAATCTGGCAGAGGATGGGGTAAGAGGAGAGGAGAGGAGAGGAGAGGCCATAGCCAGGTCAATCTCTCTCTACACTGAGTTGCTGGAGGATTTTCATTGTTGAAATAAGCCGTTTTAGAAGCTTCGGCGCCACAACTCAAGTACAACAACTGTTAAAACGTTTTTCTCAAACAGGGAAAACAAAGTCTTGCTAGACACGCAGACACCACCGTCGGTCGTGCTGGGCAAGCAAAGCAAAGCACTCCAGAAAGCCATGACCCAATTTGAAGTTCAGAACAAATCCACGATGTTGTTGGGGAGTGTGTCTCTGTGACTGTCAGTGTTGGCAGATTCTGTGAGAGAAACAAGCAACCAGGTCTAGGAAAACCAGCCCAAAAGAAGCGACTATGGGACTATGGGTCAGCTATTTGAAAACAGCAGATCTACAAGCTCACAACGCGTCGCAATGTGACGCGTTGTGAGCTTGTAGATCGGCTATTTTCAAATAAAATCTTGCGGGGAAATTATAATAAGCAGATCTGGCAACCCGTGTGTGTGTGTGTGTGTGTGTGTGTGTGTGTGTGTGTGTGTGTGTGTGTGTGTGTGTGTGTTAGAGAGAGAGAGAGAGATAGAGAGAGGAAGAGGTGGTGGTGGGGGAATGGAATGGAATGTAAGAGGAGACCAGAGGAGTTAGTAGGGATGGTGGTGACATCATCCTCCTGCTTTCAGAGAGGAGCCCATGCAGGCTGGGCCGGCCCGCGGGCCGGTGGTACTGAACACACTCTTAACACCGCTGTGTACTTCCCTTAGACTGAATAATTCAACACACTCCTGATGGAGAGACTTCTTGTGTGGGTGTGTGTGTGTGTGTGTGGGAGTGTGTGGGAGTGTGTGGGAGTGTGTGTGTGTGTGTGTGTGTGTGTGTGTGTGTGTGTGTGTGTGTGTGTGTGTGTGTGTGTGTGTGTGTGTCTCTGTGTCCAACTTGGCTCTCTTTTTCTCGCTCTCTATCTCTCTCGAATCCAGAGATAATGGCCAAAACATATTGAAAACGGACACTTTTGCCGGTTTTCGATCGCCGATTTTCGATTGAGTTGAAATCTCTTTTTTGGGGGTAATAGAGGGCGGGGTCAAAAAATAAATCTTGCTTTCCCTAAATGTAATTCCTGGGGATGCCACTGGAGTATGCGCTGGGTGAGCAACTCCATTCAAGTGAATGGATGGGGATTTCTGTTACCTCTCTATTATGTTTAACTCTATGTCTCCAACCCTTCTCTCGCTAGTAAAATTACAGCTCACAGCACTTGTAGCGCTTGTTTTTTTTTTTTTTGCCACCCTCTAGTTCTTTTCTGAGATCGTCGCTGTCACGCATGAAACCTCCCATGATTGAAAAATATTGTTATTTGAGTATTCAACGCATTCAACATAGACACCACACATCAGTACACTCTGCAATTATACTTGCAGTCAATTAAGTTATTTACTTTTCCAATGACGAAGCACAAGAATTAGCTTTTGCGCAGCTATTATTTACTTTTTCAATTTATTCATGGCACGGTTGTCCCTCCATATAGACGGATTTCCGCGCGACGTCATCACAGAGCAGAATGCGCAATCTGCGCATGCTCGGGGGAAACGAATTGTTGCGCCGTTCACTCTGTTGTTATATTCGGGAGTTAGCTAGCCATAATTCTGCTATTATAGGCATAATAGGCATAATGCTGCTATTATATACAAACAGATCCAACTTCCAACAAATCATTTTTATTGAGTAAACAAGGTATTACAAACTGCATAATTTAATCTACTTTCATTAAACCCGGTGAAGATCATTTCTTTTATGAATGGACATTTGACCAGAGCTGCTGCGGTTAATGGCGCCCTCTATAGGCTTAGTTGGCTTACCCCCTCCTCTGCGCGGTCATATCCTCTCAATGTTTACAAACATGAAACCCGTCTATACTGTAGACTAATCTATCTGGTTTAGCACCTAATGCGTATAATTGTTTTCTACGATTCCCCTGAGTGACTGAGCACAAACAGCACGCCACAGTCTGTTTAGAGACCAATTGTCCTGTTTCTACAATGCAATTAAGAGCAAGGAAGGTTTTTTTTATGAAATATATTTTGAATTCAAATGAAAACTCTGTTTCTAACTCCCCCCTCCCCCCCTCTCTCTTTCTCTCCCCTCTCTCTCTTTCATTTCCTGTTTTGAATGTTGAGCTGTTTGCTTGTGTGTGTGTGTGTGTGTGTGTGTGTGTGTGTGTGTGTGTGTGTGTGTGTGTGTGTGTGTGTGTGTGTGTGTGTGTGTGTGTGTGTGTGTGTGTGTGTGTGTGTGTGTGTGTGTGTGTGTGTGTGTGTGTGTGTGTGTGTGCGTGCGTGCGTGCGTGCGTGCGTGCGTTTGCGTGCGTGCGTGCGTGTGTGCGCATGACTGTTCTTTTTGTTAAACCGATTGTATTTAGTATCAAAACACCACATTGATCACATAATCTTGAAGTTCCTTTGACAACAAAGCTCAAACGTTTTCAATTATCAATTAAAGTTCTATGAGCTAAAATATCTGAGTTTTAATAGGGTTCAAACATTATTATAATCTAATCTTAACTTTCCATTCTAACTTCTTACACATGACAGTACAGTAGAGTACAGTACAGTAGGACTATTTGTGATCTTATCATCTTACAATAAATGCACCGAATGTATGTATGTATGTATGTATGTATGTATGTATGTATGTATGTATGTATGTATGTATGTATGTATGTAGGGTAGGTGGGTAGGTAGGTAGGTAGGTAGGTAGGTAGGTATGTAATCCACGTATCTCGAGAACCGTTCAACCGCCCGACTTCAAATTTGCCATGCACTTCACAGACGACTCGAAGGAGTGCAGTGACCGGCGGTCACTGCACTGTCGGTTGGATAGGCGGTTGTCCAGAACCGCCAGAAAAGGCTCTGCCCCGTGGCCCAAATGAGCCAATTGATAGCCATGGCAACCCCAGCCTAAGCTTGATTTGGCAAATTCCACACACTTGCCATTTGATTTGACACACATTCTCCACAGACGTTTACCACTGCACAAGGACTTTCCAGAACTACAAGCTTGTGAGCTTGTAGATCTGCTATTTTCAAATAGCTGATGTATATGTTAAAGTGCTCATGTGGCCCATAGCCGCTTCTTTTGGGCTGGTTTTCCTAGACCTGGTTGCTTGTTTCTCTCACAGAATCTGGCAACACTGCCTCCCATATGCCCATGGGCAGGCCCATATATGGCCATATATACTGATAATATCAGGGATCTCCATACATCCATATAAAAGGGACAAGGACAGACAGATACAGAGATCTCCATATATGGGCGCAAAAGGGACAGGGACAGACAGAAGGTTATAACAGGGTGGGGCATACATTCTCTTATTTTCATTGTTCAGTTTCATTTTAGTCTCGTGTAGCCAGACAACTATTCCACAATCTATCAAATAGAGTCTGTAACTGCACCTCCCGAAAGCCCAGAAAGGACACAGGTCATCTGTTCCGTAATTTCCGGCTTTTGCTAAAAAAAAAATCACACCCAGTGTGAAGCGAGTGGTGCCTTCCATTAGTTCATTATGTGCATGTGTTGCACTCCTGTTTGTGTTTAATTAGTGTAACTGGTTGCATCTTTGTGTTGCAATCAGTGCAATGCAGCTGTTGAGGCCAGACACAAACATGTTGAGGCCGTCCGCAAACATACGGACGGACAGACACACACACACGGTCAAATGTGTTTTTGAGTGGTTGGCACCACTCAAAAACCTTTTAATCCTGAACAGTTTTGGACATATGTAATCTGTCCAAAAGAAGTTTTCGCCATCTCTTGCATACAAACGGGAGGGGCGAGGAAACTTCTGGGCCAGAGCCCTGGTATTTGTGGGCGGGATGTAGCTTACGCTCAGAATCTGAGCGGACACGCCTCTTACCGGTCTGAGAGCTGTGCAACTCGTCTAAACAGTCCGACGAGAGGCAAACAGCTGTACACAACAATGGCGGCCGCAATTTCTCAAGGAGAGATTGCTTCCCGTCGCTCCTGTTTACTAGCCTGGTAAAGGGAGGGTTTACCAGGCTACCTATTTACATGCAACACCCACTGCATGTGGATCCCGCCCCCTTTTCTTCATTGGCTGTTCTCCCAGACTAGGACGTATGAGGTTTCCACCATGACAGAGACGATATAGGGTTCAAGTAACTTTCCTTTCATTCCTCATCCTCTTCTATGACATTAGCTGCCTACGGTCTCCCATTATTATTTAATATAAGAGGTATCTCCTCTCTCCTCTCATCTGATTGTAACGTTTTATAAATATTGAACATTAACCATTTAAGACCTGGAACGCATCTGTGTCATTTTTTTTATTTGAACTAAAAAAACATTATTTTACACTTTGGGCTATTCAAAAATAGCAGATATACAAGCTCATAGCGCGGCACCGAGTGCCGCGCTATGAGCTTGTAGATCTGCTATTTTTGAAAAATCGTGAAAATGTGTGCAAATCTTTGAATATATATATTCTTTTAAAGCGAACATTTTTAACCCAAATCTTTGCTTCTGGGGGGTCCCTGGAACAAAATATTTTGAGATGGGGGTCGGCGGCCAAACACATATCATTTTGGGGGTCCTTGACATGAAAAAGTTTGAGGACCACTGATATAGAAATGGGATTTAGTAGACATTTGTAGAATCGGCTTCAGCTCTTAATGGGTTAAGCTTTCTCTCATCAACATATATTTCCTGTCATGTTGATAAAGGAGCGTTCGTTCTACTTTTGGTGGAGGTCCCCTGCTCGCCTCCCACTCACTGTGTGAGTCATTGCATAACGGCTCATTTGAAAGTATACGGTATCTCACAGGTCTTTCATAAAGGCAACCCCAACACACTGCTGCTGCTGGAGCTGTGCAAAACAGATTCTAAAAGATGTCCTTACATTAAGTATTACATAAACGCCTAATCGCAATCATTTGAGATAATCTCAATTATTTTTGCATAATTGTCACGATCGTCATAATCATTTCCATGTTGAAGAATATTCATATATGTTCAAAAAACATTTTTAAATAGTGGAAATAGCAGCTCAAAAATGTGTCTCATATTAATGTTTTTTTTTATAAAGTAATTAAATATGTATGTTATCTGTCATATACATGCCCTGTGTGCAAACGTTATTTTTCAAAGCCTGTAATTTCTATTCATAATGTTCCAATATTCAACGACCGAAACACCATTTAATCGTTAGTCGCAATTATCTGAGTGACAATTAATCGTGTAAAGTAAATTTTCAGAATCGTGACAGCCCTATTAATTGAAGAATCACTTAAAGGACAACTTTGGTTTTTTACAACCAAGGTTTATATTTTAGCTTGTAATTAAAGTAAATAAAAGATGAGTGTTATTTTTTTTTCATTTACTGCTTTCTATAGTTTTAGCAATTTTCACGATATTTTTTACAGTGGGCGGGCCGGGGGCATTCTGTCCGGTGGCTAAATATGCCTTTTTTACACAATAAAAAAGGTCCTGTGGTCTTTGATGGCCAGATGTGAGTTATTGGGGGCTAGAAACAAGCTTCTGTAAATACTAATAAAGAAAACGCTGGGTTATTGTGTAAAAAAAATACATATTTAACCACCGGACAGAATGCCCCCGCCCACTAGACACACACTGTAAAAAATATCGCGAAAATTGCTAAAACTATAGAAAGCAGTAAATTAAAAAAATGTAACACTCATCTTTTAATTACTTTAATTACAAGCTAAAATATAAACCTTGGTTGTAAAAAACCAAAGTTGTCCTTTAAGTCCTATATGTAAAACATTGTGGGGGGAAAGAAATGCCAATCTGGAAGCTAACAACGTGTCGGCTGCATTATAAACGGAGTGACCAACAGAAAGTCACTTCGGACTCAGAGAGTGTGTGTAAAGACCTTAAGTCTGGGTCTTCTGCCATATATCTGGCAAGAGTCCCTGTCTCATTCCCTGTGTGTGTGTGTGTGTGTGTGTGTGTGTGTGTGTGTGTGTGTGTGTGTGTGTGTGTGTGTGTGTGTGCGTGTGCGTGTGCGTGTGTGTGTGTGTGCGTGCGTGCGTGCGTGCGTGCGTGCGTGCGTGTTGGGGGGGTTTGATCCTCTCTGCTAATGATCTCCCAGTGGCTCAAAGTTCTCTAAAGTGTGCTCAGCAGAGAGAGAGAGAGAGAGAGAGAGAGAGAGAGAGAGAGAGAGAGAGAGAGAGAGAGAGAGAGAGAGAGAGAGAGAGAGAGAGAGAGAGAGAGAGAGAGAGAGAGAGAGAGAGAGAGAGAGAGAGAGAGAGAGAGAGAGAGAGAGAGAGAGAGAGAGAGAGACTATAGACAGAGGGGGAGAGAGAGAGAGAGAGAGAGAGAGAGAGAGAGAGAGAGAGAGAGACTATAGACAGAGGGGGAGAGAGGTAGAGAGGATGAAAGAGAGACAGAGGAAGAGAGAGGAAGAGAGAAAGAAAGAAAGCCAGAGCGATTGAGGAAGAGAGTGAAAGAGGAAGAGCAAGAGAGAGCGACAGAAAGAGGGGGAGAAGCTTTGAATAATGGGAGAGTGAAAAGAGACTCCTATAGCGCGTCCCCCCACCACCCCCCCCTCCTCTCTCACTCAGACGCACGCACACACGCACAAGCACGCACGCACACACACACACATACACACAGAACCCACCCGGGCAGGAACAAGCCATGGTTGTGCCAAATCCTACCTACGCCAAGCAAGACCCCCCGCTATCCCCCTCACCGGGGGGGCGGCGGGTAGGATGGCTGGATGGACGAGCAGACAGACAGATGGATGAAGATAGAGAACCCATCACGACACCTTATCTTAACACATTGAGACCTGAAGCCGATTCTACATGTCTCCTGAATCCCAACAGTTTTCTGAAAAACGTATGTTTTCAGTCAGTGGTGCTCAATCTTTTTCATGTCAAGGACCCCCAAAATTATATGTATTTGGCCGCGGACCCCCATCAAAGTATTTTACTCCAGGGACCCCCAGAAGCAAAGATTTGAATTAAAAATGTTCGCTTTAAAAAAATATATATATTCAAAGATTTGCACACATTTTCACGATTTTTCAAAAATAGCAGATCTACAAGCTCGTAGCGTGGCACTCGGTGCCGCGCTATGAGCTTGTAGATCTGCTATTTTTGAATAGCCCAAAGTGTAAAATAATGCTTTTTAGCTCAAATCTAAAAATGAGACAGTTCCAGGTCTCAATGGGTTAACACACACACACACACACACACACACACACACACACACACACACACACACACACACACACACACACACACACACACACACACACACACACACACACACACACACACACTGAAGGACACGTCAGTCCCCAGACAGTGTGCTGTTGTTGACGGAAGAGGATTTTATCTTGTTTCCTTTTATTACGTGTCACAAAGAGGGCTGTCTGAAACCTCTCTGTGGCTTCATCTATTATACTACTCTCTCTCTCTCTCTCTCTCCCTCTATCTTCCTATCTTTCCCTTTCTCTTTCTGTCTCTCTCTCCCTCCCTCTCTTCCTCGCTCCCTCCATGTCTCTCCTTGTCCGTCCGTCCCTCCATCTACCTCTCTTTCCCTTTCTCTCTCTCTGTCACTCTCTCCCTCCCTCCCTCCCTCTTCCGTCTTTATCCTTCTCTCTCCCTCTCTCCCTCTCTCCCTCTACGTCTATCCCCCCTCTTCCTCTCTGCTCTTTTTCTCTGTCTCTATGTTCCACCTCTCTCTTTTTCTCTCTCTTCCTCTTCCTCTCTCTCTCTTTTGTCCCCTCTCTCTCTTGCTCTGTCTCTCCCTCCTTCTCTTTTCATCTCTCGGTTCATACCAGTACCCCCCCCCCCCATCACCTCCACCTGGTAAAGATCAGTCTCTACAGTTTTTCATTTTATTTGCTTGTTTCTCCAAGCGGCTACTGTATACCAAAACATATAGACATGTGTCTCCAAATGCACAAACACACACACTCCCTATCTCTCTCTCTCTCTCTCTCTCTCTCTCTCTCTCTCTCTCTCTCTCTCTCTCTCTCTCTCTCTCTCTCTCTCTCTCTCTGCATTTGCGTATACTACTATATATATATGTGTGTGTGTGTGTGTGTGTGTGTGTGTGTGTGTGTGTGTGTGTGTGTGTGTGTGTGCGTATGCGTGCGTGCGTGTGTGTGTGTGTGTGTATCTGTGTGTGTGTGTGTGTGCGCGTGCGCGTGCGTGTGCGCTAAGTGTCCATTGGGGTATAGCTGAAGAGGCTAGGTGGCAGATGCTAGCAGCAGCCAGTGGCGATTAGACAGCCAAGCAGAGATAATACGACCAGGCTGCCATTACCTACTTCACCCTATTAGACAGCCTGCACGGCCTGGCGCGCGCACACACACACACACACACACACACACACACACACACACACACACACACACACACACACACACACACACACACACAGCACATGGCCTCCACATGCAATGCAGAGATATCAAACAGCCGCCAAATGTGTTCTACATTCATTTGTGTGTGTGTGTGTGTGTGTGTGTGTGTGTGTGTGTGTGTGTGTGTGTGTGTGTGTGTGTGTGTGTGTGTGTGTGTGTGTGTGTGTGTGTGTGTGTGCGCGCGCGCGCCTCACATTCTGCATGCTCTCCCTCCATAGGGAACACTGTCTGTCTTTAATTAGCAAAGGAAATAGATTTATTTATCTGATCATTGACACATCACCCACACACATGCGCACGTACACACACACACACACACACACACACACACACACACACACACACACACACACACACACACACACACATACACACACACACACACACACACACACACACACACACACACACACACACACACACACACACACACACACACACACACACACACACACACACACACACACACACGTATGGCACCCGGACACATCCATTACTGGTGTGATGGAATGGCGTTGAGGTATCACGCACATTGTGTGTGTGTGTGTGTGTGTGTGTGTGTGTGTGTGTGTGTGTGTGCGCGTGCGTGCGCGCGTGTGTCAGGGGGCGGAGGTAGACAGGAATGAATGTGCTCCTCCATCTGTGGACTGACCATTGATTCGCCATGGTAACAGTGCATGGTGACTGTCGTGTGAACAAAAGAGATGAGAAACGGGTGGCTGGAGACGGAGGAGGAGGAGGATAGGGAAGGGGAGGGAGGGGAGGGGATGGATGGGGGTAAATGAGAGGGGTTGTGTGGGGGGGAGAGGGTGGATGGGGTAGAGGAGAGGGGGTGGATGGTAGCCTGATTATCAGACTGAAGCTGTGTGGAACTTCAGTCTGACATTGGCTCCAATGTAGGCGATTACAAGAGGGAGGGGATTCGGATTTTCCTTAAACCAATTAGAATTGGTTTAGAATTTCCCTAAACCAATCACAAGGGATCCTCACCACCACCTCCGACTCTCATTGGACGGTACTTTTTGTACCGAATAAATCCTATAGGTTCACATTTACAACACCAGACCAAGAGACGCAGTCCACTCAGAGAGTGGGCGGGGTCTATGGTCTGGAACCAGGCTATGTGGATGGGGTAGAAGAGAGGGTGGATGGGGCTAGAAGAGAGGGGGTTCAAAGCTGAATGCATGCTCTGCAGTACAACGGCATTGCTTGCAGACAACTACGGTTAATTTAGGCTTAAGATGTTTTCACCTGTTGCTAGTTTAACTGTGCTGTCGGAGAGAGAGAGAGAGAGAGAGAGAGAGAGAGAGAGAGAGAGAGAGAGAGAGAGAGAGAGAGAGAGAGAGAGAGAGAGAGAGAGAGAGAGAGAGAGAGAGAGAGAGAGAGAGAGAGAGAGAGAGAGAGAGAGAGAGAGAGAGAGAGAGAGAGAGAGAGAGAGAGAGAGAGAGAGAGAGAGAGAGAGAGAGAGAGAAAATGAGGGAGTTTGTGTGGTATAAATAGCCTCCACAGGCCTTGAGTATAAGGCATATATATATAATGAATGAAGCTCCCTCAGCCAGCCAGCGTTCTCTCTGCTGCAACACCTCCCCTAAACTCCTCCTGTTGACTCCTTTAGCAGTGTACCCAACACCTCCCCTAAACACCTCCTGTTGCCTCCTTTAGCAGTGCTTGACACGAACTGCCCAAACTGTCAAACTTCCACTTCCAACCTTCCAAAAAAACATGTGAGCATATTTTCGTGGTGTTACCGAGCCATATTTTTTTAATTGTCAATCCCAACACGAGTCTAAATAGCACCCCCCCCCCTCCTCCCCCCCAAAAAAATAAAATACATTTTCAAGGTGGTAGTCATTGTTTCATCTTGTGTACGCAAGGTACGCAAGATGAAAAGAATTCAGACATTTTTTAGAATCAGTAGCGTTAGTAGAGCTTCCCAGTAGTAGCTTTGTTTTGGCTTTGGCTTTCAGCCACCCCTACCTTCCACCAGCCCCACTACACACACACACACGCACGCACGCACGCACGCACGCACGCACGCACGCGTGCGCACACACACACACACACACACACACACACACACACACACACACACACACACACACACACACACACACACACACACACACACACACACACACACACACACACTCCTATTTCATTTCGCCAACTGAACTGGAAGTGGCCTGAGTGTAAAACCCAATTTTGTCATGCTGTTGTCATCCCGGGGCGGTTGAGTGGCTCTCTGTGCTGACCAGCACCGACCGGTTCTGGTGAGCTGAGGCTGACTCATATTTTAAGGGCATTTACGACTCTACTGAATTTCTAATTTATTGTCCACTACTACTACAACATAAAGAAGTCTAGGGTTTTCATCCAGTCATCAAAAAACCTTACATACAACCGGTAAAAGGTTAAACTAGAAAATGTGCTCCTCGGAGCACAGGTCTCCGCCAGGGGAGGTGGTAAAACTGTTCCTGATTAATTCTGTCTTACCTATTTATATTACATATTGTGATGTCACGTGAAGCTTGACCAATGTTAGGTGTTCACAGGACGGACACCCACACACACACGGACGGACAAAGTGAAAACATACTCTCCACCATGCCTTCGGCCTGGCGGAGACTTCGGCCTTGGGTCCACTTTCTGACATCTTCTTTAAGAATGCGGCACCAGCTTCATCAACTTGAACGTCTTCTAGTTCTTTAAGTGATCGGTAGCGTCTCCTCTTACTGGTGTAATGTGCTCGTTGATGTTGTCTTTAATCTATTGAATACTGTGACCAGTGCCTTCTTTTCCTTTCGATGTTCTTTACAGACTCTTGTACTTTTTCTTCCAGAGAATGTAGCAATCTTTGCTGTGTCATGTTGTCAGCATTTGTGGCTCGTCTACGTTTTTTGTCATTTAGGGATTCAATTGCTCTTTGTCTCTGTTTCTTAGCTTTGGCCTTCTGCTGTCGGCCTTGCGCCTTTGCTTCTTCATGAGGTTTCAGACGATGATTTCCTGCTTCTTCAGTTTGCGTAATGAGAGTTAGTTGCATTGTGTGATCTCAGCTGTGATCTCTGTTTGTACTGGAAAGTACTGTTCCTGAATGATCCTGTCTAAGCTATTGATTACCTCACTTCCAAAGACATAAATAGTCTTTGGAAGTGACACACCTATTTATAGGATTTTATTTCGTCATGCGTCCCTCTAGCCAATCAAAAGCATTGGTGACAACATATTGTCACGTGTCACGTGAAGCTTGACCAATGTTAGCTTGGCTAGGGCGGGGGACACACAGCGGGACGGCCTGGCGGAGACAATAAAGTAGATGGGACAAACCTGGGTCTATATGCAGTACGATTTAAGGAGTTTATGTCTGCTGTTTGAGTGCCCCACACTGAAGTTACAACCATCATATCACATAAAGATTACCAGTGGATGTATTAACTCATTCACTGCCAGACTTATTCCTGGCCTTGTTTGCCCACTGCCAGCGATTTTTTTGATTTTCTTACCTTTTTCAAGTAGTCACAGAATATGTATCTCCATTATGATCGATCCCCTTATGGTTGCTAATCACTGAGGGTTATACTGTGTGTGGTTTCACAAATCATTAAATAAATAATTAATTGTCTGCCTTTGAAAATAGCATGTCTTGACCAAAAATACATAGTAGATACAGGATTTTTGAGCGGTGTAGCCGCTCCTATAAGTGGGCTTGGGACCCATCCGTGGTGAAAGTTTTCCTTTCCGCCGCGAAAATGTGTCTTTCGCTGTACTGTGATTGGCTGATTGGCTGTGACGTACTGTGATTGGCTAGCGAGACTTTTTTTTAAAGTGAGCTTCCATCACTGTGATGACCACTGTTGTTGAGTATTGAGTAGAAGCACCTTTTTGAGCTAATACAATTCATTAGCTCTTTAGAAGTATTCAGAAGTATTCAGACCCTTTGCTCAGTATCGAGTAGAAGCACTGTGATTGGCTAGCGAGACGCATGATGAAAGTAATCATAAATTCATAAATATCACCGCTCACTTCACACTGGATGTGATTTTTAAGTAATAAGTTAACCAAGAGGTGAATGGAGCCGCAAATCTTCGGATGACGATATCTTGGGTTCTGTGTGAGAAAAAAAAAAATCTTTTTTTTAAATTACGTTTTTTACGTCAGTGGCAGCATTGGTAAACGGGAATAATTACGTTTTTTACGTCAGTGGCAGTTAATGTTAAGAGAACAATAGTTTCAGGGCCCACAGGTGCATCTGCTGTAGATATATTGTCCTGATTTACATTTAAGATAATAATTACAAAGAATCCTCAACTAGTTTGACTACCGCCACAGTGTCGACTAGTGGTTATAGTAGTCGACTAGTTCGTAAAACCTCTACCATCTTTACACCTGGCTTAAAGGGATAGTTCACCCAATTCTGTCAATTAGTCACCCCATGGAGACTTGAATTTTAGTTTTTTGTCGCATTCCTAAGCCAATAATTTGATGACCAGCGGACCGGTAGGCAGTGGTTCCGGTAGGAGACACAAAGGAGACTCTTTGTGTCTCCTACCGGAACTGCTGCCGGTCATCAAATTAGAGTGCCGCGCTATGAGCTTGTAGATCTGCTATTTTTGAAATTTTTTGAAAACTGTTAGGATTTAGAAAACATTTTTTAAGAATCGCCTCAGGTCTTCCTTAACCCATTAAGACCTGGAACGCATCTGTGTCACTTTTAGATGTATTTAGGCTAGTCAAAAATAGCAGATCTACAAGCTTGTAAAATCGTGAAAATTTGTGTAAATCTTTGAATATATATATATATTTTTTTTTAAAGCGTTGGGAGATGGGAGATACAGCACAGAGAGAGAGGGAGAGAGGGAGGGAGATTGATTTATTGATTGATTGAATGAATACTCAACAAGTGTGTTAACAGCACAGGTAGTACAGTCAGAGAGAGAGGGCAGATAGAGAGAGAGAGGGAGGGAGGGAGATACAGCGAGAGAGAGAGGATTGGGAGATACAGCACAGAGAGAGAGAGAGAGGGAGGGAGGGAGGGAGAGATAGAGTGGGATTTTTCTTTTCTTACCCAAAGGCGCTTCAGCTATAAATATCAAGCTGGAAATTCTTTGATTTGCAGATGAAGACTAAAGCCGCCAGAGGAGGCAGAGGAGCGGAGGAAGAGGCAGCCGCGTCTCCTCTTCTCCTCGCTCAAATTGTTGCTGTTCTCTATTCACTCTCTGATGATGGGGGAAGGAAAGACAGTAGTGTGCGTGTGTGTGTGTGTGTGCGTGTGCGTGTGTGTGTGTGTGCGCGTGTGTGTGTGTGTGTGTGTGTGTGTGTGTGTGTGTGTGTGTGTGTGTACTGTAGGTAGGAAGGTGTCACCTGTTTTGAATACAGGAGGGAAGAAGTCAAATTAATGTCTATTTCTCTTTGAAGTTATCAGTCAAAGACGTCACTCACACAAATATACACGCACACGCACACACGCACGTACAGATACAAATGTGTGTGTGTGTGTGGGTGTGTGGGTGGGTGCACGTGTCAGGAATCTGGACAGGCACTTCAGTTTTAACCCATTAAGACCTGGAACTGTGTCATTTTTAGATTTGAGCTAAAAAGCATTATTTTACACTTTGGCCTATTCAAAAATAGCAGATATACAAGCTCATAGCGCGGCACTGAGTGCCGCGCTACGAGCTTGTAGATCTGCTATTTTTGAAAAATCGTGAAAATGTGTGCAAATCTTTGAATATATATATTTTTAAAGCGAACATTTTGAACTCAAATCTTTGCTTCTGGGGGTCCCTGGAACAAAACATTTTGATGGGGGTCCGCGGCCAAATACATATCATTTTGGGGGTCCTTGACATGAAAAAGATTGAGCACCACTGATATAGAAACACACGTTTTTCAGAATACTGTTGAGATTTAGGAGACATGTAGAATCGGCTTCAGGTCTCAATGGGTTAATAAAGTGAGGGCCTTTCAACATTCTGGTGCATATGCTGCTGTAATCTCCTCTAAACAGGTGTTGTGATTAGCCTGTGCGCCGTGCTCTGCATACACAGACACTTTGAATAGGACCGAGGCTATAGCAGGCACGCCACCCAATGGCTGCAGCCATTCAGTCCGCGCCATTTAACCACCCGTGCTCTTGAGTGCCAATAAGCCAGTGCATACAGTACTACCCCGGCCGGCGCTATGCATTTTATTTGCGTCCTTTTGCTGGATATTAACCCAGTAAAACCTGAGGACGCATCTGTGTGTCATTTTTTGATTTGAGCTAAAAAAGCATTATTTTACACTTTTGGCTATTCAAAAATAGCAGATCTACAAGCTCATAGCGCGGCACCGAGTGCCGTACTATGAGCTTGTAGATCTGCTATTTTTGAAAAATCTTGAAAATGTGTGCAAATCTTTGAATATATATATATTTTTTTTTTAAGCGAACATTTTTTAATTCAAATCTTTGCTTCTGGGGGGTCCCTGGAACAAAATGTTTTGAGATGGGGGTCCACGGACAAATATATAATTTTGGGGGTCCCTTGACATGAAAAAGTTTGAAAACCACTGATATTATAGCAAAACATACGTTTTTTTCTTAGGATTTTTGTTAGGATTTAGAAGACATTTGTAGAAGCAAAGATTTGTGTAAAACATGTTGCCTTTAAAAATTGCTTTAACATTTTTGTAAAAAAAAAAAAAAAAACACAAAAAGATTTTACAAAAAAATAGCAGATCTACAAGCTCGTAGCGTGCCGCACTATGAGCTTGTAGATCTGCTATTTTTGAATAGCCCAAAGAAATCTTAAAATGACACAGATGCGTCTTAGGTCTTAAAGGGTTAATTTATTTTCCTCGAGCCCGGCACTGTAATCATCTACACATTGCATTTCTTTCGGCACGTACGCTCTCCTGCATGCTAATGTCAAAAGTGCACTGCAGTGTGTACAGTGTTTGATCTAACGACAGATGGTAAATCCTTTGTGTGAATGGCGTCGAAAAAAAGCCTTTTGGGGTTCCATCAGGAATAATCCTTTTGGGCCTTGTATTTAATCGAAACAGTTTATGAATAAATATACAAAACTAAATGAACACAAGTATTTGCACATTAATAATAAACCCACGCCGAAGGGTTATACATTACTTTGACTCATTTGTATAACGCTCGGTTCTATTCGGTTTTCATGAATCTGGAAAGGAGAATCAAGTCTTGACTTCTCTCTAAAAGCGCAGTCAGCGCTGGGCAGCTCGGGCAGTGGCCCCGCCAATTGAGCTCTTGCCCCGCCAAGCTGCTGAAAGACGGAGGCGAGACACAAAAAATAATCTGCTCCATTCGCACCTTTTTAACAACGCTTACAAAAACTGCCGACTCAACGGCGTGAATTAATGTAGTCTGACCCTGGCTGGGTGCATATCAATGGTCCATTTTGTGACCTTTTCAGTAACCTACTGTAGGTGTAGGCATAGGCTACTGATGTCCTGAACAGTGTTGATTTGTTGACTAAAACTATGACAAAAAATGTTCGTCGACTACCTTTTTTCACTGATGAAAACTACATAAAAACTAAGCTATGATGACTAAAACTAAGACAAAATATATTGACAATTTAATCAACAAATAAAAATTTGGCTAATGTTTGGGAGGGACAAGTACAGAAGAGATCCAGTAGAACTAAAAGACAAGTCATTATATGCTTGTTTGCGCTCGGTTGTTGAGCTCTGAAAATAGCAGATCTACAAGCTCACAAGATGCATGATGAAAATAGCCGATCTACAAGCCCACAACGCGTCGCGGTGCGACGCGTTGTGGGCTTGTAGATCGGCTATTTTCATCATGCAACCAAGTTTAAAATCTTGTCATTACGACGCCATCGAGACCCGCCAAAATACATTTTTAGTCGACGAAATCAACTGTAGTCCTGAAGCAGTCCAAAGTGTGGCGTAAGAGTCTATATTCATGTTTCGTGTACTTGAAAAGTGAACCGGTCCTCCTGAGTACAAGGTGATTCCTAGTCATGTACAGTAATTGATGTGATAGCGAATATTTTGTGACTAAAACTGGATGTTTTCACACTATCGTGACTAATGAAGTTCACTACCCGTGTTTTACTCAGCATTTTAAATATGCATTCACACACACGCATTCAGAAAGTATGAGCCAGACTTAATTGCTAGATACTAACTTTCTGCATCATTAAAATTGTAGAAATGTTTTTTTTTTTCTTTTTCTACTTCACATCATCACCTCATTATGCAGATTCAACGCAACAATGTTTAGATAACAGTAATGTTTGGAAACATGAGTTTTAGCCGCATTCATTTATTATTAAAATTATTCACAGTAATGTGTGTTTTTACATAAAAGTACCGGAGCGTTCAACATTCATATAACCAACTGGCTCACCGGAGCTCTGCTTCAGAGAAATTATAATATACGCTATGAAAGGCAAGGGATTAGATCAGTGGTTCTCACTGTGGGATCCAGGGACCCCCCCGGGGTTCCTTGTGGGGGGTCTAAATAAATAGTTCCCAGGGGGGGTCCCCCAATGGTTTTGGGGGGATCCCCAGATGATTAGCTTAATGTGCAACATTGTTTTCTCACTCAACAGTAAACAAACCAACGTACAGTAAGTCTATAAAGGGTATCTATACAGAATAAAAAAAATAAAAAATGTTTTAACCATTACTAAACCAACAAACGATACTATAAAAACTGGTCAAACATTGGCCAAACTGTTAAATATTACCTAAGAAAGAAGCAAGCTAAAGTGAGGCGTTGTGAGCTTGTAGTTCGGGTATTTTCACAATATTTATCTGTGTGTGAACTGAGTCAAACTGAATGTTGCACCTACAATTCCAAATGATCGTCAGGGTGGGGGGCTCCGGGTTAAAAATGGATTATTTGAAATGAACCCTTAGCCTACAGGTCTGCAACTCTGAGTATACAGACATTATACTGTACACTCACAGTTATGGGGGTCCTTGAAATTAAAGACAATTTGAAAACCACTGGATTAGATGAATTGTCTTAAATTGCTTTGCTTTTCGTTATACACTCACAGTTTCCCCTCTGGAGACAGGAAATGGAACACCAAAAAAGCAAGAGACCAGAGTTGCAGAACTTTGGAATGGAGGCAACCAAACAGAGTAGATATAAATGAATTAATTGATATACTGTGTTCATTAAAGCAGCACTATGTAACTTTAGTTTTCTGCCCTGGTTGCTTGCTCAGGGGATAAATTAAATCTTGACCATCAGGTCAAAATGTGTGTCAGATCCTGTGTCTAGGTGAGACATGACCTTTGACACAATCTAAATGTCCCAATAGAAGAAGAGCAGGGAGACCAAATACAACCACCCCAATTGTATGAGTTTGTATTCATACAATTGGTATTGTATTAACATACCCTACCATAGTGATTTGACAAAATTACATTTTATTCATTAAAAAGTTTACAAGGGAAAACCAAAAACACTTACACATACAGTAAATGTTGTACCATAGCAGCATTTAATGAGATTCTAAATGAAAATCAGGCAAGGACAAGTCACCACCTCATACACGTGACAATATAGGATAACACATCTTGTAAGAATGCAACAAAACAAAACAAAACAAAAAGTTGCCGGGGAGAAGTAAGAGACACCTATAGAACTACATCTGCTCACAAAAACAGTCACATCATTTTGTGTGACATTATGCTCCACTGAACTCACTTAAAAACATATTTTCATGATGGCAAAGTAATAGAAATACAGTTGTCTCATGACAAGCCAAAAACAGCCCAATAACACCTGTAGAGTGCTGGTAAAACTCTGCCTGCAGCGCCGACGAGCATGAAGCATCTCGGCCATCTGTCAGAGTTATTAATCAAAATGAAATGAGCCTAATTAGTGAACAACAAACACCGATCGAATTAAATAAAGCTGGTTTTGTGGCCTTTGCTGGATTCCTGCAGGTACAATTGGTGCTATATGCTAGAACTACTATATAAAGTAGTCAGTATATTACGACTATATTTCAAATGTCATCAATCTAGGTATATCAACTATAGTTTGTTGCGCTGCTGTGAATAATAAATGAGATTAACTGACACAGACCGCCCGGTCAACAATTACACAGTAGAATACAGTGTTAATTTAACTCAGACGAGTGTACAGATTTAACAAAAATGGGGCCGTGCCACTCTTTGGAATTAAATTAAAACTGCAGATCTTTGTGTACGCAAGTTCATCAATCAAACATGACGTCCTCCACAGTGAAGGGGTCAACCTCACCCCCTCTCTTATACTGTAGCTGAGGAGTTATCCTGGTTCTTTGCTTAAAAGTGTCTCTGAGCACAGTTTTTAGGTACTTTAACTTTACTGGACTATTTCCAATGTTCAGTACTTTTACTTCTACTCCACTACATCTCAAACGCAAATATTGTACTTTGACTCTACAATATTTGACTCTACATTCCACTACAATTATTTGAAAACTTTAGTTACTAGTTACTTTGTAGATTTGTATTACTATTACAAAACATACATTAAGCCCTATATATATTTCGGCCATTTGAAAATAGCCGATCTACAAGCTCGCAATGCGTCGAATACCAGACTTCTACTTGTAACAGAGTATTTCTACATAGCAGTATTGATACTCTTACTTAAGTAAAGAATTGTTGTACTTTTTTCCACCACTGGCGTTGTGACAAGGTCTCGAGAGGGAACCCATTT
Source organism: Gymnoscopelus microlampas (assembly GCF_963454915.1). Classification (NCBI taxonomy): domain Eukaryota; kingdom Metazoa; phylum Chordata; class Actinopteri; order Myctophiformes; family Myctophidae; genus Gymnoscopelus; species Gymnoscopelus microlampas. The sequence goes on along the minus strand of NC_139939.1, from coordinate 54,196,750 downwards.
TGGAGGACTGCTCCTGGTGAGATAAGAGACTCAGTGAGAACGTCCCCAGGAGTGTCTTACAGACAGCTGCCTCGGAATCCCAATTTTTCTCAATTTTATGGGTCGCACAACAACCGATTTGTAGCTGGTTGATGAGGAGACGCATGAAGGCCCAAACCTCGCGAACAGTGAACCTTTGAAGGCATCTTCAATCCAACACATCTAACACAAGCCCCCCCCCTCCCCTTGATGATTTTTTCACACCTGTTCAGGAAACGATAATTAATTAACTCATAATGACTCTTTCCACGTATTCCATTAAGAAAAAGCAAATATGATTATTTTGGAGGGTCCCCGTTTCAAATATGATTATTTTGGAGGGTCCCCTGTTCAAATATGATTATTTTGGAGGGTCCCCGTTTAAAATATGATTATTTTGGAGGGTCCCCAGTTCAAATAGGATTATTTTAGAGGGTCCCCCGTTCAAATATGATTATTTTGAAGGGTCCCCAGTTCAAATATGATTATTTTGGAGGGTCCCCTGTTCAAATATGATTATTTTGGAGGGTCCCCTGTTCAAATATGATTATTTTGGAGGGTCCCCAGTTCAAATATGATTATTTTGAAGGGTCCCCAGTTCAAATATGATTATTTTGGAGGGTCCCCTGTTCAAATATGATTATTTTGAAGGGTCCCCAGTTCAAATATGATTATTTTGAAGGGTCCCCAGTTCAAATATGATTATTTTGAAGGGTCCCCAGTTCAAATATGATTATTTTGAAGGGTCCCCAGTTCAAATATGATTATTTTGGAGGGTCCCCTGTTCAAATATGATTATTTTGGAGGGTCCCCTGTTCAAATATGATTATTTTGGAGGGTCCCCTGTTCAAATATGATTATTTTGGAGGGTCCCCAGTTCAAATATGATTATTTTGGAGGGTCCCCAGTTCAAATATGATTATTTTGGAGGGTCCCCAGTTCAAATATGATTATTTTGGAGGGTCCCCAGTTCAAATATGATTATTTTGGAGGGTCCCCAGTTCAAATATGATTATTTTGGAGGGTCCCCAGTTCAAATATGATTATTTTGGAGGGTCCCCAGTTCAAATATGATTATTTTGAAGGGTCCCCCGTTCAAATATGATTATTTTCTTTAAAGATCTATAAGGGTCCATTTGGTTACCAACTCTCCATCATTTAGCTGGGGACCACCTAAAACCACCCTCAAGGACCACTGCTGGTCCCCGGACCACTGGTTAAGAACCACTGGTCTCTAGCACCTCCAAAAGTGCTTTCACTTCTGCCCATAGGGGGCGCCACACAACAACACGTCTGTCGTAACAAACTCCCCCTCCAGCTTCCTCACATCCTGACGGGCCCACACACACACGTCTTAACTGACACACAGCCCTGGGTATATAAGCAACACAGCTTGGCAGAGATGGCAGAGATCTGAGCTCTTGGGGGATCACAGTTTTTCTACTTTATATAAAATGTCTAAAACACCACCGCAAGGTCAGGCGCTGGATCAAGTTAACCTGTCTGCCAGTAGCAGCAGCTACGAGGGGAAAGTTGCCATAGTAACAGACACAGACCTTCCGCGGCTCCCCTATACTCTTGGAACGGAAAATCCAACATTTCTCTAAAATTCTTTCCGCTATAAATCCAGTTATCTCACTAATCCTGCCGTCTGGAATACAGCCCAGAAAGTAGTGACAGTGTCACAATAATACCGGAACATGTGCATGTAGGAGCCAGTTGCTGAGGAACAATTATTGCGTCTGTGTATCTGCAAGACTCTGTCTTGCGTCTGTGCAAGACTCGCCTTGAGTCTGCAGGCTGGTGGCAGGTACCTGTAAGAATGCACAGTATAGCTGGTGCCAAGTACTGTAATAATATACAGCATAAGCTGGTGGGCACCTTTTTTGCACCTTAATCCCATGTACAACGCGCTGACTTTAGTTTCTGTGTATTCCTAAGCCAATAATTTGATGACCGGCAGTGGTTCCGGTAGGAGACACAAAGAGTCTCCTTTGTGTCTCCTACCGGAACTGCTGCCGGTCATCAAATTATTGGCTTGGATTATTGGAAAAAATATCCATGAATTCAATTCTTTTTTTTGGGGGGGGTGAACTATCCCTTTAACTAACGTCCATAGTATATATCATGCACGGTATACATCTGCTGCTATTCTCACGCACCTATATACCTTAAATATATATATCTTAGGTACTATGTGTGAATATTTAAATAATCCCCCTTCCCCTTTGCCCCCCCCTTCTACTTCTTCCCTTTCTTTATTTCTATGATAGAACTTGCACAAAAACACATTTCACCCACTTTTTTACTTGTGTAAATCTGTGATGTGACAGTAAAGCTGATTCTTCATTCTGAAGTTTTTTTTTTGAAAGAGATGAAAACATGACAGAGAAATTGATTGAGAGGGACTGGTTTCCCTTTTAATGGTGCACTACTGTCGTAAAAGAGAGAATGTTTTAATAAAGAAGAGAACCAAGTTCACACAGGACTTGGGAATGAAAGCTGAGACTATAACAAGGTGGTGGTGGGTACTGTAGTTGGCAAAATGTTCAAAGGACTTGTTTTACGAGTCTGAATTCTAAGATAAAACAAGACATAGTGTAGTGGTTCTGTTTCATGTTTCATCTACTTTTGAGGACACAGGCGTGGTCACATAAAAATCCCCAGACATACACGAGAGACAAACTCTGTTCTGCTCTAGATGGCGGCGTGACCTTTGGTCATGCAGTAAAAATGAATTGCACTGTAATTTGTAGGGAAATGAGTCGAGACAAGCTTTCAAATGCACCGTCATCCTTCGTGCAACAAATGGTTCACAGTATATGTATGGCAATGTGTTCGTCAATAAATTACCTTGTGGAACATTGACCATCAGATTGCCCTTTACTGTATATCAGATATTGAGTAACGAGTTCCATTAAATTTCATGGCCTTGTGATTAGATTAGATGATGATTCTGACTCACACAAACGCACGCATGCACGCACACACGGCCTCGTTACAATAGTTTGCAATCACTTTGCAGCTCCACTAAGTATACAGCAAAGTAGTATTTCACAAAGTATTCCAATCAGCACATATACAGGTACAGAGCGGCTGGTGTCTTTCCCTCAGACCAAGCAGTTTTTGGCAGTCACGTCAACCGACAATGAAATGGAAGTTTCAAAAGCCGCCAGCACTAAAAAGAGAATCTTTCATTTTGAAAGTTTACGCACTGCACAATATCCGCAGGAATAATACCGCCACACCACTATCCATCCCACTTTGATCAGATTTGAGGCTAATCTCAGGCCAAATGGAAAAAAGTAAAATGATTTGCATGATGTATTTTGTAGTATAATGAGTTGAGACAAGCTGTCATCCTTCTACAATGAATGGTTCAAAATAAATTGTATGGCAATGTGTTAATCAATAAAGTACTTCTGGAACATTGACCATCAGATTGCCCTTTATTGTACTGTATATCAGATATTGAGTAACGAGTTCCATTAAATTAGATGATGATAGACTCACACAAACGCACGCACGCACACACGGCCTCGTTACAATAGTTTGCAATCAATTTGCAGCTCCACTAAGTATAAAGCAGAGTAGTATTTCACAAAGTATTCCAATCAGCACATATACAGGTACAGAGCGGTTGGTGTCTTTCCCTCAAACCAAGCAGTTTTTGGCAGTCTTTTGACCTCACGTCAAATGAAAGTTTCAAACAAGTGAAAAAGCCTCAAGCACTAAAAAGAGAAACTTTAATTTTGAAAGTTTACGCACAGCACAATATCCGCAGGAATAATACCGCCACACCACTATCCATCCCACTTTGATCAGATTTGAGACTTATCTCAGGCCCAAGAAACCGCTTGAATATCAGATGGAAAAAAAGTAAAATGAATTTGCATGATGTATTTTGTAGTATAATGAGGTAGGTACTTTATTGATCCCCGAGGGGAAATTAAGGTGTTACATCAGCTCTCATAGAGACATCAATAAAAGCACATTATAATAAAAAATACATCTAAAATAGGCGGCATCTAAGCATAGTCAACCTATGTCCTACAATATAAAAAATGTACAGACCAAACACTACTAAAGAGTCCCACATCCCCCATCGGTTTGAGTTGAGACAAGCTTTCATCCTTCGTACAATGAATGGTTCACAATATACCTATGGCAATGTGTTAATCAATACATGACCTTCTTGAACATTGACCACCAGCTTGCCCTTTACGGTATTATATCAGATATTGAGTTAGGGTTCCATTAAATTTCATGGCCTTGTGATTACATTAGTTGATGATAGACTCACACAGACGCACGCATGCATACGCACGCACACACGGCCTCGTTACAATAGTTTGCAATCACTTTGCAGCTCCACTAAGTATGAAGCAAAGTTAAACTGTTTTTGTCAGCAGTATTTCACAAAGGATTCCAATCAGCACCTACTGCACAGGTACAGAGCGTCTGGGCGTCTTTCCCCCAAACCAAGCAGTTTTTGGCAGTCTTTTGACATTACAGTACGCCAACAGACAATGAAATGGAAGTTTCGAACAAGCGAAAAAGCCTCAAGCACTAAAAAAGAGAATCTTTAATTTGAAAGTTTGCGCATTGCACGATTACCGCAGGAACAATACCGCCACCACATCACTATCCATCCTGCACTTTGATCAGATTTAAGACTAATCTCAGGCCGAAGAAACCACTTGAATATCGTATGGAAAAACAGAAAGTAATTATTCGCTATGAAATGAACAGCTTGGGATGAAAAGCCCTGCGGGGGGGAAATGTTGTGAAGGATTCTCGAGAGGCTGTTAAGACACTCACCTCCTGATCCACACGTACGTACCCCCGCTGTCAATAAGATGGACCCCCAGCCGGGGCTCTTGCTACTGCTCCTCCGCTCCCCCGCCCCCCCCCCCCCCCCCCTTCTGTCGGTCTCAGTGAAGTATAGACTCACTGTTAAATGTCCTTTTGAAGAAAGATAGAACGTTTCTTTTTGGAGGAAATGGCCTTTTAATGGACCGCGTTCATCAAAACACGTCAACCCCCCCCCCATACTCCTCCCCCCCAGGATGAAGTGATCCGCAGCCCCCTGCGGTTTCCTTGTGGTCATCTGAAACCCTGCGACACTTAAAGGACGACTTCACCGCTTTTCAACCTATCTTCATATAATTGGTCCTCACTAATACTCATGATAAAATGGTACAATTTTTTTCTAATCAGTCTGTGTCTCAGAGGAGGGCTGTAGACAGTTCAGAAACCAGTCTACCAGTGACATCATCATTAGGCACTCTTTTTTTTTTAAACAAGATTTCACATTATTTAGATTTTTGAGTGGTGCCAACCACTCCTACATTTGACTTTGTCCATGTGTCCGTATGTCCGTCCGTCCGTACAGATGTGCCACTTCAAAACTTCACACGTTACTGTTGTTTCCCTGAAAGTGCCCTGAAAATGCATTTTTTCCTCCCTTTTCTGCCCTTAAAAATGCACTGTTTTGGCCCTGAAAAGAAGTTGTCACTACACACCCCCGTTTTTCCCTTCAACAGACATCCATATACATGAGAACAAAATAATGTGTGTTGAAGAAGGTGTCAGACTCATTATGAGGCGAAAGGTGATTTGAAGAGGTCCTTGACCAGTTGCTCAAATTAATTAGCATCATAAAAGCAGTGATCATCAAAATAATTCAGCATTTTAAATGCCCTTCTTTGTCCCTCTTATTGCCCTGGGAATCCCCTGAAAATTTACTGTCTTGGCGATGGCAGGACATTTGAAGTTTTGAAATGGCACATCTGTATGTCCGTCCGTATGTTTGAGCACGGCTGATTGGTCAAGCTTCACGTGACACGTGACAATATGTTGTCACGTGTCACGTGACAACATATTGTTGCTGATTGCAACACAAGGATGCAACCAGTTACACTTTCAAAGGCACCACTCTCTTCACACTGGGTGTGATTTTTATTAACACGAGAACAATGGCTTCTTTTATTGCATTGCAACTTTCCAGGAATAGAAAGCCTGCAGTTTCTATTAGCTTGGATTCGCCATTGATGATGTCACTGGTAGACGGGACTCTGAACTGTCCACAGCCCTCCTCTGAGACACGGAATGAGTAGAAAAAAATTGTACCATTTTATCATGAGTATTAGTGAGGACCAATTATATGAAGATAGGTAGAAAAGCGGTGAAATCGTCCTTTAACAGGAGCTGAAAGCCATGTTTTTAAGGGCCTTTCACACCAAGCCCGATAAGGATGACATTAACTAAAATAAAGTCTGACTCAAATAGATGGCAGCGTCCACAACCACAACTATAACGACCTATAACTATATGGTCGTGGGCGATTATTGTTTGGAACGCTCTCGATAGAAGCATTGACAGGCAGCCCATCAAAACCTTCATATCCGACATCTGGGATGCACTCTGTCACTCACCCTCGGAAAGTTTTGTTATTAATGTGTCTATTAGACTATTATGAAGCTGACGCTAGGTGCTAGGCTAACTGTCATTACCTCAGGTACGGTACATATATCTCATCTCCTTTTAATTAATAATCAGAATCAGATTATCCATATTGCACGCGTCATTCAGCACTCCGAGATATATATATTTTTTATCTATGGCTCTGATACGGCTGGACTGCACATCGCGCTTGGCGTCTATAATATAATTTTCAGAATGCCAATCTGTTCTATAATCATTTCTGCTCTATCTACTTTGTATTTGGACCATAGAGTGTTATCTTCACAACAGGGGTCTATCACAGCTCCCGTTGCTTGTCAGTAGGATCTAGTCAACAGTTGCTCCAAGGTATATTTCCACTCTCTTATTCTCTCTCTAGCTGGTTCAGCAATACCATTGATGTTGTCTACCGTTGACGTGTAACATGGCTGTACATAGAATATGACCATTCAAGGACAGCATCTCTGTTAGAGTGGACACTATGAGAATGGTCTGCGAGTGGTGCTTGGGGTGCTTTTTCCCTGGGGTGCTTTTGCCCCTGTTTGGGGCCCGAGCCCTCGCCAAGAGGCCAGGGCTATGATGCTGTTTTTCTGCTCGAATCTTCTTCAACAAATTGTACACTTCACCCTGTCTGGATTTTTTACATTTTCCCATCATAGTGCCTTCGTTTTACAGAACATATTATTGTACGTATATTATAGTTATGTAGTTATAGTTATACAGTAGTTCTAGTTATAGTGCTCAGTGTGAATGGAGTTTTACTTTGGTTAGAGCGATGTTTATACGCCTGTCAATAATGGCTCACACTATGGTATGGAATGGTACGGCCATCAACCACTTGAACATTTCTGCAAAAGATCTACAAGGTCACTCTGCTGCCTTGATTTGGGGTTCGATTCAAAGGAACCTTGATAACAGGTTTGCAGTACCAACATGCAAGGCCAAGGTCAACGGACACGGTCATTGTTGCTATAAATGAAAGGTGTATTATGCACCCGTATATATTGCTCTTTTTAGTTTTTTGTTCTTAAACAGGGGTCTTAACCCATTAAGACCTGGAACTGTGTCATTTTTAGATTTGAGCTAAAAGGCATTATTTTACACTTTGGGCTATTCAAAAATAGCAGATATACAAGCTCGAGCTTGTATATCTGCTATTTTTGAAAAATCGTGAAAATGTGTGCAAATCTTTGAATATATATATTTTTAAAGCGAACATTTTTAACTCAAATCTTTGCTTCTGGGGGGCCCCTGGAACAAAATATTTTGATGGGGGTCCGCGGCCAAATACATATCATTTTGGGGGTCCTTGACATGAAAAAGATTGAGCACCACTGATACAGAAACATACGTTTTTCAGAAAACTGTTGGGATTTAGGAGAATCGGCTTCAGGTCTCAATGGGTTAAACGTTTTTCAGGCCAAGGACCCCTTAGCTGAGAGAAAGATGAAGCAGGGACCCCCCACTACATCTTGGATTCATGTTAAATGTGTGTTTTCAGACATGTAACGACTTAAACACTCAATACTTTGTGAAGTGGACCTTTGGCTCTGCTCTTTATTTCCTGTACACCATACCTCTTCGCCGAAAATTGACGATCTTGCTTGTAGATCTGCTATTTTTGACTTATGTTCCCCCCAGAATAGGGATGCCAGGGTTCAAGTGGTTAATGTAAAAATAAAGTCCCTATCACACAAAGATTTGGCGGACCCCCTGTAGTATCTTTGAGGACCCCCTTGGGGTCCCGGACCCCCTGTAGAAGACCCCTGATCAAATAATTATATGTCCATTGCACATTTCTTAAAGGAGAATTCCAGACATTTTAAGTGTTATCTTTGATGTGTCGCAAATCACTCACCACCAACCTGGCAACTTGGTGTTGCCAGGGAGAGGAACAAGCAACCAGCGTTAGCTCGTTCTGCATTAGCGTTAGCTCGTCGGGAACTTTCAGCGCCTCTTAGGGTCTCATGAGACTCCACAATGAGTACTAGGAGAAAAAAAACAGACTTTGCATTTGTTAAAATAGGTGATTTTCAGACATCCACACTCTCCCATTATGCCAACGGAGGGGGTCGCCAGAACGGCCAAGAGGGGATTCTCTGCAATAACTCAATGGGCTTTTCTATCGTGGTGAGTGATTTGCGACACATCAAACATAACACTTAAAATGTCCGGAATTCTCCTTTAAACAATGCCTACCAGGTTATTTTTAAGTTGAAGGACAAACCCTCAGTCCACTGCTATGCAAATCACATTTTATCCAATTCAACCCGGTAGTTCTTTTGAAGGAGAGAGAGTGAGCAGAAAGCACTTTATCTTGTTGTATCTTTCATCATGGAGTTTGGTCTGTTGGAAGGAAAGTTGAGAGTGAAACTGCTGGAAACAAGTGAGGAGAAAATTAAAGCTCTGGTGGGATTCGGTCCCCACACCAGCCGGTATTTCTTAGTCACATATTAATATTTTATCATTTCACATCATTTCTGAAGAGAGCTGCTTTAACTACATATTCCACATTGAGCAGCAGCTGCCCTGCGCTCTGAACTACATGTCATTGGTTGACGACTTTCTTTGTTTTATTGTTATTTTCAGATTTTATTTTTATTTTTTATAAATTTAGAGTAGCCAATTATTTTTTACCCCTTTTTCTCCCCAATGTAGTCGTTATGCCAATTGACTCACCTGCCAGTGAGGAGCCCCCACCAGGAGGACGTAGAGCCTTCGTCCTACTCCTCCCGCCCAACACTCCCCGCTGACAGTTGCCGCCATAGATATAGATAAAGGCCAGATGACTCACCTGCGCTGCTGGCCAATGGAGAACGACGTTGCCACATGGCGGCCATCTTGCAACAGTCATTCATAACATTATGTCTATGGCCTTGTATTATTGAAATAACCATAGCGTGCTCAATTTTCATCCGATTTTCAAACGGTTTGGTTTGTTGTAACCACCAAAGACGTAGTTATGATACTGCATGCTTAATGTTATTTAAAAAAAAAACATGATTATAATTATAAGCATGCAGTATCATAACTACATATTTGGTGTTTACAACAAACCAAACCGTTTGAAAATCGGATGAAAATTGAGCACGCTATGGTTATTTCAATAATACATGGCCATAGACATAATGTTATGAATGACTGTTGCAAGATGGCCTCGGTTGAGCTACGTTTGCGACGCCCCCTTTAGCCATCTAGCCTTTATATATATCTATGGTTGCCGCCCCCAGCCCGTAGGAGTACGTGCAATGACCATTATCACTCCTCCCCGCTCAGCTTCCCTCCCACGAACACGGGCCAATTGTGTTCGTGTAGACGCTCGACAAAGCCGTCTGCACCACGGTGGATTCGAACCCACAACCTCCGTGGTGGTGGGCAGTGACTTTACCACTGCACCCGAGGGCCCATTTTCAGATTTTTAAAGCTGCGTAAGACATTGTTCATCCTCCCTCCCCCCACCCACCCCCCGTCAAGGGACAACAACCACAATCGCATACACAATTTAACACAAGTACATAAGTGGAGAAAACTAAAAATGGGACAAATAAATAACAAAAATACAAATACAAAACACAAAAGGACAAAAACATGTCAGAAACACAAAAGGACAAACAGAAGGTTGATGTCTTTATTCCTAGCAGAGTTTGTGGTGTCGTTGTTGTTGTTGCCAGGCAACGACCTTGACAGCGTGGTGGTGAAATAAACACACTGGAATGGCTTCCTTTCTAAACTTGTGTGGCAACATTTAACAACAAGCAGTGGTGTTTTAATTAAGTAAAAGTATCAATACCGCAATGCAGAAACACCCTGTTACAAGTAAAAGTCAGGTAATCAAAATATACTTGAGTACAAATTATTGGCATGAAAATATACTTAAAGTACGAAAGTGAAAGTACTTATGCAGTAGTTATCATTTGTCTAAAACTTTTGAAAATAGACGATCTACAAGCTCACAACGCGTTGCATCGCGGCGCGTTGTGAGCTTGTAGATCGGCTATTTTTAAATTGCCAAAACTTAAATAGGGCAGAAGTTGTAATTATTGTAGTAAAAGTATTGCTATTTGGAAATAATCCAGTAAAAGTGCCTCAAAACTGTACTTAAGTACAGCACTTGAGTAAATGCACTTAGTTACTCTACACCACTGCTTCCTCCTAGTGGAGTTTGTGGTGTCGTTGTTGTTGTTGTTGCCAGGCAACGACGTTGACAGGGTGGTGTATGGTGACAACAAGTCATAAACACACTGTAATGGCTTCCTTTCTAAACTTGTGTAGCAACATTTAACAACACAACACGCTTGTTCCAGTTCCTCTCCGTTTATTATGTACATGAAATATTCTGTTGACACGACTTGCTCTTCTTCCATAAGATGTGAAAAGACACATTTGTTTGTGTGTGCGTGCGTGTGCTTGCGCGCACGCGTACGTGTATGTATGTATGTGTGTGTGTGTGTGTGTACATCTTCTTTCTTCCATTTTGTTGCTGTCGGGCAGAAACCTCGTATCTCCATATTTGAACTTTTTGAGTTTTTTTCCATAAATTAACGCCCTACTCGATCATACTACAGCGTCACAGGAAAGTATCAAAAGTAACAGATCTACAAGCGGCACGTTTCGAGCTTGTAGATCTGCTACTTTTGATGCTTTTGAGTTTTAAATCCTGGACATGTGAGGTTTCCACCCCCAACAGAGACGAGATCTGCTTCCATCCAGTAATGGTTTGACGTGCTGTTACACAAAAAATGTTCAAGGGAAATTAAATGTAGCCTTAAGTCTTCTTGGCTGAGTTTTATAATGAAATCTGATATTCCCGTGAAAAAAAGAAAAAAAGGCAGAAGAAAAAAATATTATTAGAAAGATTAATAAGTGGCTTCTGCAGTCACATATATATCACAAAAGGATGAAGTAGTGTGAAATCAATATTAGTTACATTGGTATGCTCGTAAACCCTCCGGCTACGAAGTCAATTAAAATACTATATGCTGATTGGTGGTCTGGGAGTATGAGTTCTTCTCTCTCTCTCTCTCTCTCTTGTGAGTTGGCATATTTTTCCTAAGCTTACTTATACTACTGCATGGGTCTTCATCAGGGGGTCCGGGACCCCCAGGGGGGTCCTCAGAGTTACTATAGGGGGGGTCCGCCAAATCCTTTTTTTGATAGGAACTTTTTTTTTGCATTAAATCATCATTTGAACCCTAGCATCCCTATTAGCCAAAACATAGCCGATCTACAAGCTCACAACGCATCAAGCTTGTACGATGAAGTGGAGCATTAATTAAAAAGAAATATGGCAATAAAAGGTTTCAGCCGAACAGCAATGATAATTAAGAGTACAATGGTTATTTTCTCCACCTTCAAGTGCCTGGGACCTATATATTATATTATACCTATATATCTTGATTATATCTTCCTTCTCATTGTAGCAGGAGCACCAGCTGTTATCATATTTTGTCTAAAAACTTTTCACTCACGCCTGGCCACCTTCTCCAGGCACTTTATTTGGCTATTTTCCAAATCAATCTGCTCTCTAGCCACTTGAGCCCTATTTTGTCGTATGATGGTGCGGCTTGTCGGAAAATAGCCGACCTACAAGCGTTGTGAGCTAGGCGATCATCTGTTGGTGCTATTTTGTGGACATTTTGAAAACGTTTGAACATTTTCAGCTAAAATGACATGGCCAAAATGCATAGGGAGGCCACGTTGAAAGTGGTTAAACAAAAAGGTTTCAACTACTTGTCTGAAGGAAGTCAAACGAAAATAAGTTTTACTCTTATGTACCTTTTCACAAGATGTAACAATAAAGTACAACCTTGAACCTTGAACCTTGAATTACACAGTATAAATCAAATACATCAAATTCAGTGGCCTCCTTGAAAATCTAACAAACAAATGGAAAATGGTTGGGGGGAATGTATAAGCAGCACATGCACTATGTAAGAGTGTCAGGAGAAAACAGCGGTTCTGTATTATTATCCATGCATGATAATGACGTAAACCTGTGTGTTATGTCAGTCAGGGGCATGCTCTAAAAAAAAAAGACACGCTTGTCTAAGTTCGCTTGTGAGACCACATGCTTCGCTACGCCGTACCAAGCTAGCGCTAGCTCGGGGACCTTGCGCTGTGTTAAATGCTATTCTGTGTTTGCCTGGGGACTGTGAGCCTGTTTAATACGAGAGTAGACTTTAGTATTGGGACTTAAACTCTTGTCAGCTAAATACTAAAGTAGTCTTTGTTAGCGCTGGGACTCAATGTCTGCGAGCAAGATTTTACGGTCCGCTGTCAATCCTGGGACTTTTGGAAAGCCTGGCATTCTTGTTAGTGCGTCGTGGGGCTTTGGGGCCTGGCACTGGTGTTCTGGAACTGAAGTGCTTTTAGTGCTCAGAAGGTCGCTGCTCGTTTTGATGTTGAGGGACCGTTCTTTACATTGCGCCGGGTATCAAGAGAATATGCTATGCTCTGTCTTCTCCGGAGTTACTGTACTGTTGTCAAGGCTGGCTTTGTTAACAGCGATCAGCAGTGTTCAAGAGATGTCTTTGTTTGATGTGAAATGACTTTTGTATATATAATTAATGAGACAGTTATATTTTTTGGGGGGGTTTCAGGTTTTGATCTAAAGTTGCCAACTTGCCATGCATCAGTTGAAATCCAAAGGAATTCAAGAATATCTGCAATTCTTTTTTTTTATTATGAAAGTGCCACTTTGAGGCTCTTTGTTCTGAAAACTGTCGACTGTGAACACGCCGTTTTAGTTCCACTGGCTTATTGTTAAAGTCGGGGCAAACGAGAGCAGATTTCTGTCCTATTTACGTTATATCCGGCTGCGTCTGGCTTTTCCAGTTGTAAGTATTTGCGCTATGAAGTGTTCATTTAACTCTGGGAGTTACTCTCTCTCAGTTAAACCATAATTAACCCTGGCATGGCAAACCTATTTTGGGCGAATCTGTAGAGGAAAATGTGCGATGTGACTTGTTGTGAGCTTGTAGATCAGTTATTTTGTTGCTGTCGGGCACAAACCTCTTATTATCTACATTTTCTAACCTTTTAGTTTTTTCGTAAATTAACGCCCTACTTGATCATACAGTGTCACACAAAAGTTTCAAAAGTAGCAGATCTACAAGCACGATTTTTTTTGAGCTTGTAGATCTTCTACTTTTGCTATTGTTTTATTTGAATCCTAAAAAGTAACAGCTTTGGACGTAATGAGGTTTCCACCCGACAGAGACATTTTATTTGTCTCTATTTGCCCTACGACTAAGTATACAGAGCTTATGTGTTTAATCTATTAAGACCACTGACATAGCAACATACGTTTTTTCAGAAAAAATACATTTTTCAAACTTTTTACAAAATGATAGGTATTTGACTGCTGACCCCCTTCTCAAAATAATGTATTCCAAAAGCAAAGATTCGAGTAAAAAAAAATGTGCTTCAAAGAATATATATTGAAAGATTTGCAAAAATGTTTTTTGAATAGCCAAAGTATTAATAATACTGCCCGACAGCAACGAAACGGTCAGTGCACTATCCACTAACTGCTTGATCCATGAATTCAAGTCTCCATGGGGTGACTAATCAATAGGAAAAAAAACTGTTTTTGGTGTGAACTATCCCTTTAACACTTTGAGTACACTCGACCACGAGGTCTACAGACAGAGCCAAGCCATTTTGTCCCCATGTCCCCAAAACCTCCCCATCACCTTGCAAGTTTTGTTGCCGGCCGGACTTTAGTCAAGTTTAGCCACTTTGGATTGTTTGCACAACTGTCTCAAGTGGTTACACAGATGCTCTCCCGGTTTTAATGGTTTAAATTAACACTCCAGCTTTTGCTGTGTGGCTGTTTGTTACTGAGCATCTGGTGAGCATTTGCTGAGAAGCTTTTTCAACGACAAATACTGTTGCTATTAAGGTTTATTTTCCTCTTATTTATTTTTCTACTTTTTTTTCCTCCACGGTTTTTGCAAGCTGCTGTTGTGTAATGTTCAACGCATTAACCCCGTTGTTCCAGTGTTGCCAGATTCTGTGAGAGAAACAAGCAACCAGGTCTAGGAAAACCAGCCCAAAAGAAGCGACGATGGGCCACATGAGAACTTTAACATATACATCAGCTATTTGAAAATAGCAGATCTACAAGCTCACAACGCGTCGCGATGCGACGCGTTGTGAGCTTGTAGATCGTCTATTTTCAAATAAAATCTTGCGGGGAAATTATAATAAGCAGATCTGGCCCATTTTGTGGGTCCAGACTGGGGTTGTCAGCTTGTAGATATATAGGCTATATTTTCACTATAGTTTGGGTCCCCAGGGAGACATAAAATGTATCTTTTGGGTCTGGAGCTAAAAGCTTTGGGAACCACTGCATTAACCCACGGCGTTTCATTCAGACTTTATACATTAATAATAGTATTAGTAATTTATTTAACAAAAACATTAACCTGATTTGAAATGCATAATACGCTCATGGGAAAATGGAAACTTACACAAACCACATTCTGTGTACTGTGCAGATCTACAAGTTCAAAACGTGTCGCTTCTTGCTGTGTTTCGAGCGTGCGGATCTGCTACTTTTGATGCTTTTGTGTGACCCTGTAGGATGATCAAAGTAGGACATTCATTTACGAAAAAAACACAAAAAGTAAAAGTTTGTAGATAAGTGGTTTCTGCCCGAAAGCAACGAAACGGTCAGTGCACTAACTGCCTAACTGCTTGAGCCACCAGGCAAGTACTCCTAAATGGTAAATAAATGGTAAATGGTGCATTTATATAGCGCTTCTATCCGAAGCGCTTTACATTGATTGTGCCATTAACCCATTCACACACACATTCATACACCGATGGCGGAGGAAACCATGCCAGGCACCAACCTGCTCATCGGGAGCAATTAGGGGTTGAGCGTCTTGCTCAAGGACACTTCGACACTAACTCTAGGGGAGCGCCCCAGCCTGGGATCGAACTGGGAACCTTGCGGTTTTCCAGTTCACTCTACCCGGCCACTCTACCCGGCCACTCTACCCCTGAGCCACTGCCGCCCCTAGGTATTAACGTTTCGAGTGCACTTGACCACGAGGTCTTACAGAGCCATGCCATTTTTGTCCCCATGTCCCCAAAACCTTCCCATCACCTAGCAAGTTTTGTTGCCGGACGGACCCAGTCAAGTTTACCCACTTTGGTTTGTTTGCACTTTTCGTGCAAGAGACCCCCCCTCCCTAAGTGGGATGGCACTGTACTTAGCAGCTTTAGTGCCGGCCGCAC
Source organism: Gymnoscopelus microlampas (assembly GCF_963454915.1). Classification (NCBI taxonomy): domain Eukaryota; kingdom Metazoa; phylum Chordata; class Actinopteri; order Myctophiformes; family Myctophidae; genus Gymnoscopelus; species Gymnoscopelus microlampas. Next base: position 54,181,021 of record NC_139939.1, on the reverse strand, counting down.
TTAGTCAGGCCAAGTTAATGTAGCCGTTCCATCCTAACTGACCGACCGCATGAAATATTAACGCAGCCTCATCCCCCAACATCTTCGGCCTCCATCCACTCCTCATCCTCCTCTTCCTCGTCCAGCCTGCCGTCCGTCCCTTCGGTTCTCTCTTTTTGTGTTATGCCTAATTTATGATCCGCTCGTGCGCTGGTGTCGCACACTGAAAAATAGGCGATATACAAGATCACAGCTCGTTGCTTATGCGATGCGTTGAGAGCTTGTGTATCTTGCAGTTTTTTTGGTTATACTTTTACAGCTTACTTAGTTTAGTTTTTAAGACTAAGTCTCCATTGCTTTACCTTCTGCCGTCTCTCATTTCTGCACTTTTTGTGTTATGCCTAATTTATGATCTGTACAACGGTGTCTAACATATTCCCACATCACTCCCTACTAGTACTATTTAGAACGAGCGACCGCCCCACCCCCGCCCCCCGTCCATTGAGTTCAATGGACAGGTGGCGCCATCTTGGGAGGATTTCAGCTATTACTTTCAACGGTGTGACGTTCTCTTTCTATTTAGTGATTCATGCTATGGGATCGGATGTGACCAAAAAACGACAAACATTCGACGTGACGGGGGTCCCTTCCCTTCACGTCATTTAGCGGCACTCCCATCGCTTCCGTATTCCTGGAATGAGGAGGTGCCGTTCTCAAACCCAAGACATAAAAAAAACCCAGTTAAAACGACAGAGGCACGCCGTCTGAAGCGGACTTAAGCCACGAGAGGCACCAGGGACGTGCACAGATAGACTCTAGGTGGTGCTAGAGCACCTGCCCTTTGCCCTCTTGACCAGAAGTGCCCTTTTTTTCCAGTTTACAGCAGGGGTCTTCAACAGGGGGTCCGGGACCCCTAGGGTGTCCTCAGAGTTACTACAGGGGGTCTGCCAAATATTTATGTGATATGATTTTTCTTTTTACCATAACCACTCGAAACCTAGCATCCCTTTTCCGAGGAGAACTTTAGCCAAAAATAGCAGATCTACAAGCCCACAACGCCTCGCGCCGCGAGGCGTTGTGGGCTTGTAGATCTGCTATTTTTGACAAAGAGGTATAGGTGTAGAGGGAAAAAAGAGCAGACCAAGTAAACAAAAAAAGTATAATTTACTTGAGCACCTGCCCCTCAAAACGTCTGTGCACGCCACTGAGAGGCACCACCAAGCGAGCCATAAGGGGGAGCGAGTCGACTCAGCGCAGTTCGACTTACGCCCCGATAGGGACAGAATCGTAAATCATCGACCCCGCCCAAGTCAGCATGTGCCGTCGCGGGTACCTCCGACCCGTAACCCTTTGACGTACAGTACAGTATGGTTAAATATGTCCCAAGCTGTCGCCCGTTTGACGTCACACACTGAAAATAGCCGATATACAAGCTCGTGACGGGTTGTGAGCTTGTGTAGCTGCTATTTTCGGTTACTTTTTATCGGCTGTGTCATTTAGTTTTCAGACTGAATCAGGCTTTAATACAGTATCCGTCTCCCTAGGCTTTGTGTCTTCCCCGTTCAGCCCGGGCTGCGTGTCGTCTTTCATTGCTCCCCTTTGTGTGATCTTTCTCCCTCGCTTTTGTCCGCCCACAACTCGCTCTCCCTGCCCCCCCCAACCCCCCTCGCCCCTAAAGGCTTGGGCTTGTCCCCCTCCAGCCCCCCCCCCCTCCCCCCCAGGCTTCCTTCCTCCCTTCCCTCCTCATCCATTTGTACAAATGTGTCAATTCCCTTCTCATTAGGCCCTCGATCTGCCACCGCTCCCTACGCACTTTCATATTTTCTTAATCTGATTCCAGTCAACAAAAATGAGATGTGACATGAAATAGATTGTGGTGGATGCACGCTCTATGCGTGCACGGGCGTACGTGTGTGTGTGTGTGTGTGTGTGTGTGTGTGTGTGTGTGTGTGTGTGTGTGTGTGTGTGTGTGTGTGTGCGTGCGTGCGTGCGTGCATGCGTGTGTGTGTGTGTGTGTGTGTGTGTGTGTGTGTGTGTGCTTATTTGAATAAGATACTGTACTGACTCGATTCTGAATATTTATGGTTTGCTACCTCATAATTCTGTATTTTGAGTGCTGTGTGTGTGTGATGCGTGTGTGTGTGTGTGTGTGTATGTGTGTGTGTGTGTGTGTGTGTGTGATGCGTGCGTGTGCGTGTGCGTGTGTGTGTGTGTGGGGGTGGATGGATGCGTTACTGTACGTAGAGTTCACTGTAGTTGTATAATTGATGCCCGATGTCATCATCAAGTCTCTAGGTATATGTGGGTTATAATGTGGAAGTACATTTGTATACGTGTGTGTGTGTGTATACGTGTGTGTGTGTGTGTGTGTGTGTGTGTGTGTGTGTGTGTGTGCGCGTGTGTGTGTGTGTGTGTATACGTGTGTGTGTGTGTGTGTGTGTGTGTGTGTGTGTGTGTGTGTGCGCGTGCGTGTATACGTGTGTGTGTGTGTGTGTGTGTGTGTGTGTGTGTGTGTGTGTGCGCGTGCGTGCGTGCGTGCGTGCGTGCGTGTGTGTGTGTGTGTGTGTGTGTGTGTCATAAATCGTCACTGTCAGGCAGAAACCTTGTATCTCCATATTTCAACTTTTTAAGTCTAGATATACATAGTTAAAATATACAAGAGTGTCAAGCTAAGGTATTGAAAACAGCAGATCTACAAGCTCACAACAACGCGTTGCGGCTATTCTCACTATTTAATTACCAATAATAATACTAATTTAAAAAGGGAAGGTTTTTGTGACATACAGGGTTTTCACATGACAGTGAGGATGATGTATATTATTCATAAGGCAGGTTCTTGGCGGGCCTCCTGTGTGATTTGATGAGGAGATGCAGGTCTGTGTCAACGTGTCTCTTTTCATCTTTTATAATTCAGCGACCACCACTGTGCTCCTCCTCATCTCCCCAATCTACATACTGCTATACCACAGCTCCTTCTCCTCTCCTCTCCTCTCCTCTCCTCTCCTCTCCTCTCCTCTCCTCTCCTCTCCTCTCCTCTCCTCTCCTCAGGGAGAGGAGGTGGTATTTAAAAGGAAGGGTGCGGCTCCTGCTGAGTCTAGAGGTGTAAATATTAAACATACTAAGAGCATATGGTTAAAGTCATGTCTGACATGTCAGCGGTTACAGTATGGCAGCGGCTCCGCGGCTTTCTGCTGCCTTCCATGTAAGGGACATCATGAGCATGCGTGCTGTGGTTGAAAGTAACTAAGTACAAGTACTGTACTTACAGTTTTTCACTATTGTTAACACACAAAAAGCACAAATTCGGCACAATTTTCACAACCTTAACTTCATGTGCTAATCGCTCGACCCAATTTGGCACTACTTCACACTCCCTTATCTGCAATAGACTCTGACTTTCCTTCTTTACACTCTGATGTCAATTACATTATCACCTTGTTGTCCAAACACTACACACAATGTTCAGTTGTTGCACACACTTCTCACATAAAATCTCAAAGCATCAACCTACAACACACAAATAGTCAAATCTCTAAGCATTCAGGTCTGGTGAGCAATTTGCACCACCGGGCTGCTCCAGTGCGTGAGTGGTTCCAGGACCACCCAAATGTTTCCGTTCTGTACCTTTGACCTTATTCTCCTTTTCTGAATCCCATTGAGGAGTTCTTTTCAGCCTGGAGGTGCAAGGTATATGAACGGAACCCACAGAGCCGGGTCCCACTGCTCCAGGCCACGGAGGAGGCTTGTGGCGACGTCACTGTTAGGGCTGATTCGATTTGATTCCGATTCTTGGGGTCACGATTCCGATTCTTTTCCGATTTTTTCAAAACAAACGATTCTCAATGAAAACATGTTTTTTTCCAATTCAAAATCGAAAAATGTCATTATACAAAAATCGTGAAAATCACTGTTGAGGCCTGTCAGGGCTTTCTTACAACGCTGCTTGGACAGGGAGAACATTGCCTATGATGTGGATGAGGCCCTCTGGCCAGACATGAACTGGAGGCATGATGCCTAAATCATGTAGGGAAATACAACTTTTTTGGCTGCATATTTGTGTTTTGTTTTATGTTTGACTATGAATTTTTTTTACAAAAGGAGAAATGGCTCATTCTCTGGAGTCATTATCATTCATATGGTGTGTTCCATTTCTATGATTGTGTTTTCAATTTTGCCCTGCAGTGTGCTCTAAATGTTTGGTAGTGTGCAGCACATGCTAGTTGTATGTACTGTAATGAATGGTATGTGTGTTTCATTTGAAAATATGGCCGTGTGTACCAAATGAAAACACGAGTTCCATTTTGTAAACAAGTTAAAAGATTTGATGGCAAAGAGTCATCTTGCAAAGGGACTGTAGGGTTTAGCATTTTGTGTGTGAGGTTTTCAGTTTTGTGTGTGCAGTTTTGAGAAAGCCGTTATTGTTTTGAGAAACGTGTGTTAACAATAGTGAAAAACTGTAAGTAAAATGTTGAGGTATTTATACTGTACTTTACTTGAGAATATCCAATTCCCAATACTCTTATTTCTATTCCACCACATCTCAGATCCAAATATTGTACTTTTACTCCACTACATTTATTTGAAAGCTTTAGTTACTAGATACTTTGTAGATTTGGATTATTATTACAAAACATACAGTAGCCACTTCAGCCCTATATATATATATATACATTTCGGCCATTTGAAAATAGCAGATCTACAAGCTCACAATGCGTCGCAATGCGACGCATTGTGAGCTTGTAGATCGGCTATTTTCAAAAGATTTTTATACACTTGAAAACTTGAAATGGGACATTCTGCATAATGAGTACTTTTAAGTACATTTTGATGCCAATTCTTTCGTACTTTTACTCAAGTACATTTTTAATTCCGGACTATTACATTTTCTAGTATTTCTATATTGCAGTATTGATACTTTTACTTAAGTAAGAAAAGGTGAGTACGTTTTCCACCACTGCATGCGCGTGTGACCGTGCGTGTGCACGTGCACATGCGTGTGCGCACAATGGCAGACACTTTTACATATGCAAGAAGCAGCTTGACTTTGTGTCACAGTACTGTACTGTCTGTAATGAGCAGCCGGCCTTGAAGAGTGTAAAAAAAGGCGTTATTATAAAACGATAATCTAATCTCTGGGCTTTTCATATCTTTTCTCATGACTTAGTCATTCTCCGTGTCTGTACAAGGCGAGGGCTTTTGTGTGTGTGTGTGTGTGTGTGTGTGTGTGTGTGTGTGTGTGTGTGTGTGTGTGTGTGTGTGTGTGTGTGTGTGTGTGTGTGTGGTGAGGGTGTGTGCACTTATGTGTTAAGGATAAACGCTAAAATGTGCTCATCACAAGATGTTATACATGAGCTCATTTTTCTGTTTTAGGATCCTGAGTTATGCAAACACACGCACGCACGCACGCACGCACGCACGCACACACACACACTCGCACTCGCACACGCGCGCACACACACACACACACTCGCACTCGCACTCGCACTCGCACACGCGCACACACGCACACACACACACACACACACACACACACACACACTCCAAATATACAGCATTACTCATGAGGTTGCCAACCAGTGAATAACTAAGCAAAGCTACGTTGCTGTCGGGCAGAAACCTTGTATCTCCATATTTCATGTATTTTCTCGTAAATTAATGTCCTACTTCAGGGGTCTTCAACAGCGGGTCCGGGACCCCTAGGGGGTCCTCAGAGCTACTATAGGGGGTCCGCCATATCTTTGTGTGATAGGATTTAGTTTTTTTACATTAACCACTTGAACCCTAGAATTCCTTTTCTGAGGGGAACATTAGCCGAAAATAGCCGATCTACAAGCTCTCAACGCCTCGCACTGCGAGGCGTTGAGAGCTTGTAGATCTGTTATTTTTGGCAAAGAGGCTATAGGTGTAGAGGGAAAAAAGAGCAGACTAAGTAAAAAAAAAACTTTAATCTGAAACACAATTTTTTTTTTTTACAAATCTCTTTATTATTTTTCTCAGACAGGTTAAAATACAGAAATTATAGGTGGTTGAACAAAGAGGTCTGATTTTTTTGGACAAAAAACTACAAACAAACATAGCACGATACAACAAACAACAAAATCAGTACAGTAATTAGCATAATAATAGGGTCATGAAAAATAATAAAAATTAAAATAAATAAATAAACATAAACAGACAAGACAGACAATAATCAAGACACTCAATCATACCAGGGAGGGGGAGGAGAGGAAGGGGGGGAGAGAAGGGGGGGGGGGGGGGGGGATTTCTCTGCACAGAGCACTGATTATTTTCGTAATATGGGTGCCGATGAGGTCTGGTAAGGGTTACTAATTTATTTATTTTTTAATTATTTTGGAGAAACGTTAAAAAGAGTCATTGAGGGAGAATCTGAATTTGGACTAGTCTCTCCTTCGAGGGAGACACTAATTTGCGGGTTCTTCCACCATAGTTAGAGTGTCAATGTGGTCTAGAACGGGTTGCCAAATTTTGTGAAACATCTCCAAAGAGCCGTTAAGGGAGAACCTGATCCTCTCAAGTTTAAGACAGTATAGAATTTCATGAATCCATCTGTTGTGTGTAGGAGGGGAAGGGTGTATCCATTTAAGGAGAATAAGCCTCCTGGCGAGTAGGGTCGTGAAAGCAATGACTCGGCGTGCTGAATTGCGCACAACAGGCATTGCTGTGGTTCCGAGAAGAGCAGTGAGGGGATCCGGATCAATTGGTTCACCCAACACCACCCCAAGGGTGTTAAACACCTCTGACCAAAATGTTGACAATTTAGGGCAGGACCAAAACGTGTGCATATAATCGGCTGGTGATTGTTTACACCTATTACAAGCATCGGACCTCTCAGGGTATATTCTGGCCAGCTTTGCATTAGTATAATGGACTCTATGTAATATCTTGCACTGCAATAGTTTGTGCCTTGCACAGATAGAAGAGGTATGTACCAGGTCTAAAGCATGGTCCCACTGATTATCGGACAAGGTGATACCGAGGTCCTGGTCCCAGGTGGCCCTCAGGGAATCTAGATGAGTCGGATTAACCGCAAAGATTGTGTCATATATAATTGAAGTAAGCTTCCTGTCACCTGCTCTAAGGGATAAAAAGGAGTCTATCACCGAATCAGGTGGCCGGCTCGGGAACTGAGGGTTCTGACTTTTCACAAAATGCCTGATTTGAAAAAAACGAAACATGTGAGATTTAGGGAGGTCGAATTCAGCAGACAGGGCTGCAAATGAGGAAAATACATTGTCGGTATAAAGGTCTTTAATGGATCGTAGACCCTTGTCTGCCCAAATCCGAAATACAGGGTCAGTACATGATGGAAGGAAATGGTGATTCCTGTATACGGGGGCTAGATTTGAGGACCTATGTAGCCCAAATTGCCTCCTAAACTGGTTCCAAATCTTTAATGTATTAACTACGATAGGGTTTTTGGACACTTGTTTAACCGGGAAGGGTAGTTGAGAGCAGATCACCGACCATAAAGAGAGATTCGAGGAAGCTCCCTCCATACTGGCCCATTGGGGTTGTACTGCAAAAATTGAATTAGTATTCCAGAAAGTTATTTTATGTATGTTAGATGCCCAATAATACTGACGGAGGTTGGGGAGCGCTAAACCACCCTCGGTTTTTGGGAGTTGAAGGACCTTGCCTCTGATTCGAACCTTTTTATTACACCATAAAAATGAGTTAATGAGCCTATCGAGAGTGGAAAAAAAAGATTTGCTGATGAAAACCGGAATATGTTGAAAAGGATACAAAAAACGGGGCAGCACCACCATCTTTATCAAATTTACACGTCCTAGTAATGAGAGGGGCAAGGTAGACCATCTATCCAAGTCAGACTTAAAACGTTCCACCAGGGGGCTGATGTTCTTTGCGAATAGCTCTATGAAAGTTTTAGTAACGAATATTCCAAGGTATTTAAATCCCTCCGTAGCCTTTTTAAAGGGAAAGAGAGTTTGAGGAAGCTTGTCGGCCAGAGCGTTAACAGGGAAATATTCACTCTTCTGGAGGTTAAGTTTGTAACCAGAGAGTTTCTTGAATTGCTCTAGGATGTGTAAAATTACAGGAACAGAGAATGACGGATCAGAAATGTACAACAGAAGGTCATCTGCATATAAGGAAAGCTTATGAGTAGAGCCAAAACGGGTAATACCTTGAAACCTCTCTTCCTTACGGAGCCAAATTGCCAGAGGCTCGACTGCGAGCGCAAACAGCGATGGAGATAAAGGACAACCCTGTCTATTTCCACGGGAGAGGGAGAACTGGCCAGATCTCACTCCGTTAACATTGACCGAAGCTACCGGTGAAGTGTATAAAAGCTTAATCCATGAAATGAAGTTAGGGCCGAAACCAAATTTGTCGAGGATATAAAACAGGTACCTCCACTCCACCCTATCGAAGGCTTTTTCCGCATCTAGAGAAAGCACTAACTCGGGAACCCTAGTGGTGGGAGAGTAGATGATATTAAACAGCCTCCTCGTGTTGGAGGACGAGTGCCTTCCAGGCATAAAGCCAGTCTGGTCCGAATGAATCAGGTCGGGAATGACTCTCTGGAGACGCGTAGACAGGACTTTAGACATAATCTTGAAATCAACGTTTAAAAGAGATATGGGTCTGTAACTACTGCATAAAAGTGGGTCTTTATCCTTTTTCAGCAGCAATGTAATTGATGCTTCCGATAGAGAAGGGGGTAGCTCTCCCTTTGAAAAGGCGTCATTAAATACCCGTACCAGAATTGGGGCCAAAACGTCACAAAATGTTTTAAAGAACTCTGTGCTATAGCCATCGGGCCCGGGGGATTTACCACTTTGTAGGGACTTGATTGCCTCCGATACTTCCAAAACTGTTAAAGGCGCTCCAAGGTTAGTGGCAGAGTCCTCATCCAATTTTGGGTATTCTAAATCTTCTAAGGGATTAAGCCCCTCCCAGTCCTGTGGACAGGTCTCAGAGGAATACAGATCTGCATAAAAGGCAGAGAAAATCGAACTAATTTCCCCTGGGTCTGTCCTAACCTCCCCCGCAGATGATTTTAATCTAGGGATCAGTCTGGAGGCGCTGGCCGCTCTTGCCTGGTATGCAAGTAATTTGCCCGCCTTATCTCCTTGTTCAAAATAACGCTGCCTAGTCTGTAACAATTGTCTCTCGACCTTACTGGTTGATAACAAGTCGTATTGAGCTTGTAGTTGTAATCTCTGTGTGTACAAGGTGGGCGAGGGATTGACCGAATATTGGATGTCCAGATTCCGAATGTCGGATGAAATTGTTGTCAATTTGGATTGCTCCGATCTTCTAAAGTGGGAAACAAATGAGATAATTTGTCCGCGGAGATAGGCCTTAAAGGCTTCCCATAAGACGTTACTATCAATATCTGGAGTGTCATTGGTTTGAAAGTAAAAAGTAATTTGTGACTCGAGGAAGTCCTTAAATGTAGGTTCAGACAACAGCTGTGGACTGAATCTCCAAAACCTAGAGGGTGGTCTGCCATGTGGAAATTTTATCTCTAGAGATGTTGGTGCATGATCGGAGATAACTATGCTATGGTACTCACAAGAGAGAACATTATGAAATAATTTGTCGTCAAGTAAAAAAAAATCTATTCTTGAGTAACTATGATGAACTTGCGAGAAGAATGAGAACACCTTTTGAGTAGGAAACTTAGACCTCCAAGGGTCACATAGCCCAAGTTGGTCAGCGTGATATTGCAAAATTTTGGCTGATTTTGACAAATTATTTTGTTTAGTAGATGACCTATCAAGCTCTAAGTTCTGGATTAGGTTAAAGTCTCCTCCAATGATTATCTGATATTCATCAAGGTTGGGTATAGAAGAGAAAAATTTGGAAATAAATTTGTCGTCATCCCATGTTGGAGCATAGACTGAGGCCAGGACCACGGGGGTGTTTAGCAATTTGCCCGAGACAATAACATATCGTCCATTTGGATCTGACACCGTGGTGTTCAACTCAAATGGAACGTCACGATGTATAATAATGGCGGCCCCTCTAGAGCTTTCAGAATATTTTGAGTGGAACAGGTGGCCCATCCACGGCTTTTTAATACGCGACACCCTTGCAGTGCGCATATGTGTTTCTTGTAAAAAGCAGACGTCTCCCTTGAGCTGCTGCAAATGTGAAATTACCTTTCCAGCTTTAATGACACCGTTCATTCCTTTAACGTTCCAAGAAATGAAACGGAGATTCCTACCACTCATCGACGCCACCTTTTTTTTGTTATGCCGGCATCTGAGCAGAGAGAGGGGAAAGGAGAGGAAGGAAGGAGGGGAGGGGCCCACACATACACACACATCCAGAACACACAAAAAGAAAAACACAAACCCGGTTCTCTGAGAACACGGACCCTAGTTCCAAAGGGAGCACCAAAGACGCGTATCACTCCGGATACAAAACTTCCTGACATGAGTCAGTACTAATCCTACCTACTTAACTTCCGTTCCCCCTATCTTAAACAGTAAATGCTAACCCCATAACCCACCCCCCTACAAACCGCTGAGTGAGAAAAGGTATACAATCCAAAAAAAAAAAAAATATATATATACATAAATAAAATGAAAACATGTAAATCACCATTCCCTTTCCACTCAGTGCAATTACAACCATCAATTCTGGCATAATCTGAGTATCAATGTCATAACATCATCCAACAAGCAGCAGTAACAAAATATATTCCACATTAGAAAAACAAAAGACCAGGCATAGTACAGTACACACATCCCATCTCGAACAAACTCCACCTGTAAGGTAGTATCAAATAACCTCAAAATAAGCCTATAGTGAGAGCACAGGTAAAAAATAATAACTTTTTTTTTTTTTTTTTTTTTAAATGGAAAAAAAAAAGTTCTTTCTCTTTGGTACTCAGGTTTAGGCTCCACAGTGAGGTGAAATACACATAAAGAAGCTACAAAAAGTTTTTACAAACCCATTTGGAAAAACCATGTAAACGAAAATGTCATTCAAACTTGTTTCCCCTAAAATACATGGTTACCTTAGGGTCACTTAAAGTTTTAGGCTGCATAGTAAAAAATATAAGGGAGAGTGAGCTCGGAACAACATATATATACCCAAAATACCTATCTTAACACAAATAGAGTGCATTTATAAAGCAGTGACAACAAAACCTTCACAATAAGACCTGAAAACCAAGTAAAATAAAATAGCCCTGAATTCCCCCTTCCACCCACCCCCCCCCATCCCCCCCACAAAAAAAAACAATTGGCCGTCTTACAATCTCTTAAGGTCATTCAAAGATCAATTTGACATTAAAGGTGCTTCAATTACAAAGGTTCGACATTATGGTAACTACTGCATCAAGGCCACATTACAACCATTATATTGAGGTCCAAAACTAGGGTCAAAAGAAAAACCCCATATAGAAAAGCAAATTGGCTCAAGTTGTCGTACACATCATTAACCCAGTGGACTAATTAAGAGGAAAATAAAATAAATAAATAAATAAAATGTAATAAACATAAATACAACACTCAAGTAAACCAGAACAAACAAAGCCAAACTACAATAAAGTAGGTCCTAATAGACTTGACCCAAAACTCCTCTGTATCACAAACAAGATATTAGTAGTCTGATGTACACAACAAATTAACACAAAAAGAGAGAAAACCGTAAGGAAAGTCGGCTGCTGTATACAACACTAACTTGGCCAGAGAAGCAATTCTTCATTAAAAAAAAACAACAACACCACATATTTAAAGTTGTAACAAAAAAGATCAAATTGAAACTATAATGTATTTAAAACAAAACGGACCCGCCATCTCATTATAAATTAGACAGCGTCAAGGCTAGTCAAACAGTCCCAGCTGGGTTAATTCACGTAACAATACAACAGTCAGGCTAATAATACAATTACCATGTCCATGAAACACACCTAAAGTGTATATATTATCTCAATGTAGTTGCGGCATAACACACAATTTACAATAAAAATAAAGATAAAAGGGTGGGGGAAGTAGGAAGAGGGGAAGAGCAGATGTCAAAAAAAAAAGGGAGAAAAAGAAAGGCGTTACATCAAAACAGTGTCGCCGACCCAGCTGAGCTGCGGCTAACCAGGCAAAAACCCCAGCCAGCCAGCTATCAGCCCAGCCAGTCAGACTATTATGTCCATTTCAAAAAAGAGCAATAAAATTAGAAATAAAATCGGTCCCACATGAAGCGATAAAGTAGTCAGATTGAGCGTCACAAAAATACACTGTCCAGATGAATAAGAAGAAAAAAGAGCGCTCTTCAGCCCGGCAATGTTAATCAGTGTCCAGCTGCAGCTAGCCACCAGCCTTCCACGGCTAAGCTCGCCAGCTAACGGCTAGGCTAGCAAGCTAACAGCTAAACAAGTCCACGCAGCAAACAATACATTTGCCAGGCCAAATACAGTTATCAAATCCAAGTCTGAACAGATCAAGTCATAAGCAAAGCACCCATTACTTGCGATTACTTGCGTTTAGATGTGATGTACTTTTCAGCCTCTTCAACGGACGCCAACTGGACCTTAGCTCCGCCATTTTCGTTAGCGATCATCAACTTGGCCGGGTAGTGGAGAGCAGGCCGGCATCCAAGCTTGTATAATTCGGCCATCACATCACGGTACTTGACGCGCTGCTCCACAACATCCTGGGGATAATCTTCATGGATGGCGATTCTTTGACCCTCGTACTCCAGGTTCCTCCGCTTGCGTGCTTCCCGAATAACTCTCTCCTTGACCGGGAGGTTGTGGAAACGAATGATGACATGCCTCGGCTTTTCGTTAGCACCCGGTTTAGCCTTTAGCGATCTGTGAGCTAAATCCAATTCGGGCGGTTCAGGCAGAACCTCGTCCCCCAGAAGTTCGAACAGGAAGGTGGAGAAAAAGGTGGTGGGCTTGGTACCACTTTCAACCGATTCTTTAACACCGACGAGACGTGCATTCCAACGGCGACCCCTCGACTCGATATCCGAGGCTTTAGCACGCAGCTTCGCGTTGCTAGCCGCTAGCTCCGCGCATGTGGCCTCCAAGGAAACTATACGATCACTGACCAAATCCGCGTTAGACTCTAGTGAAGTAATACGCTGGCCATGATCAGTTATAGTGGTGTGTATAAGGTCAATCTTAGATTCAAGCGTTGCGATGCTTGTTTTAAAGTCAGCCGAAAGAGCCGTCCTGTGGTCTTCTAGTAGGCTAGTCAGGGCCTCCATGCTGATGTCTTTAGCGGCGGCGGTACCGGCTTTCATCGAAATAGTATCTTTTTTGACGTGTGCGGAAGCCCTAGTGTTCATTTTCTGATATCAAGACTGAATCGCAAACTTTTTTAATTCAAACCATACCATTTATGAGGAAGGTAGTGGGGTTTCTGTTTAGGTAGAGTTATGAAGCGGGGGAGCAGAGAGAGGACACGTCTACTCCTCACCCTGCATAACCGGAAGTCCCCTGAAACACAATTTTATACAATATAGAGTAGGGGGTCCCTGCTTCATCTCTCTCTCAGCTAGGGGGTCCTTGGCCTGAAAACGTTGAAGACCCCTGCCCTACTTCATCATATAAGAGTGTTTCACAAAGCTTGTAGATCAGCTATTTTCACTATTTGTAAAGCCATAGCCCAGTATGTGACCTTGCCCTGTGTTTATATAACAATTTATGATTTAATTTAGGCATGTATCAGACGCTCTTAATCCAGAGCGATTTACAGTAAGCAAGGAAAACCCAAGGTAATACATCAAATGCATACAAACAGTAATCTTGGATCATGGGTAAACCAAGAACATATCATCAGACCAAACAGTATAATATTGAATTTAAAAACAAACCTCTACATTGAAACTATACAAACTCTAGGATGCCAGGACTACACATGACCTGGCATCTGTCTATATAACATGCTATCTAAATTACATTTTAATCTTTGCATAAGCCTCTAAGGTCGTCGAGGCTGTAGGGCAAATGCTACGGCAAATTAGCCTGGAATCCAG
>NC_139939.1:54050865-54164365 GCF_963454915.1 Gymnoscopelus microlampas | reverse complement strand
CTCTGCGCTGTGGTGTGTGTGTGTGTGTGTGTGTGTGTGTGTGTGTGTGTGTGTGTGTTATGCGTTGTGTGCGAGAAAAGCGCAAACATACCGGTGATACAAAGTTTCCATGCAGATATTTATAGCTTCGTGTTCTGCTGATTTGAAGCACAAGCGCAAGGGAGAGACGAGGCACGATATTGTTGTTGTTTTTTTCCTCGTTGTTTTCTTGAGTCTGCAAGAAGCTGTGTGTGGATTCGGGACACGATCTGTGTTTCCACAAACAGACTTAAGAGTGCATCGTACATTGTATACTGTATATATAGTTTCTAGCTTGTGTTCATTGATCTTGAACTTGTGATCTACTTTCCTTGAAGCCCTTTTCCTGTGGACTGTGTGGAACAGCTGCTCATAAGTCACTCTGAATGTGACTGTCAGTACAAACTCTGATTCTTCAATTTGCAGTGATAATAATATCTCTGACCCCATTCTGTTTGTGGGCCTGACTCACCATCAACCCCTTCAAACCCGTACTCACTCCCAAGACGTCACATTTTGCCGCTTTGTCAGTAGCCCTGAAACGTCAAGTTTTGACATGACTGGACGCCATGGCGACATAACTCACAAAAACTATGCGGAGAGACAAAAAAGAATTGGGATTGATGATCACGAGAGGTTGCGGTTAGTAGCCAAGCTTTGCTACCAGGTTAGCCACCGAAACAGCTGGCCAAAATCTTGATTTGAGTAGTATTTGCAACTTCAATACGTGCCTTTTAGTTGTTGTAGTCTTATAGACCAATTATTTGTTTACTAACATTGAGACTGGACGCACAGGTGATTGTTTCACGCAATCAATTCCCAACCTGTTATTTCGGGCTGCGCTGGTTTCAGCGCACCCCAACCCCCTCTTCTGTGTTGGCTAGTGAGGCGCGTCCTAGCGAGACCTGATAGAATGGGTTTCATTGCACGCATACTGGTTGCACGCATACTGGTTCTTATCAGTGTGACGTCGTCTGTTAAGGGGTCTATAGTGAAGCATTAGGGAGTAGTGATGAGCGGGCCGACCCGTAACCCGCGGGTCCCGCGGGTCAACCCGCGGCGCGGGTGGTCGAGTCAGGATTTCAGAGGCAATTATGCGGGCTGCGGGTGAGTGGGTCAGCCGCTCTCACACGAAAAAAAAAAAAAAGCCTCTTTTGAACAACATGCTTGTTTATTTAGCCCATGACAATGTTGTGCTACTGTAGACATTTAACGCGACTTTGGGTACTTAAAAGAGCACTTTTATTATTATCTTTTTTTTCTCACCGCGGGTCGCCATAAATTTATATATGGGTTCGCGGGGCGGGTTGAGGCGAGTTGGGTTCCGTGGCGGGGCGGGGCGGGTCATGAAAAAAACGACCCGCACATCACTATTAGGGAGTGAAAATGACAGAGTGGCAATAACTGACGCCTATCTGTGAGAATGTGTTGACCCCTTCAACCCCAGCGTGCCTATTCTGGGGGCACGCTGGGGTTGAACGCGACACGCTGTGAGCTTGTAGATCAGCTATTTTTGGCGAACGGATTTGATACGGAGCCACAATCAGGTCCAGTTTACTAAGGGCAGCTTCACTCCTAGAGTTAATTAAGTACACTGGTGTGATTTCGGGGGTGAAGTTGTAACATTGTTGCATTTTTTCCATTTGGTTCCGTTTGCATTCACACCTACTAGTGAACTGAACTCTGATGCATTTGGAGGCAAACCGAGACCCCCGTGTTTTTGGCAGACCAGGGTTCATTTGTTTGATCCACACCACCAGAGTTCGTAACAGCGTTCACACACCATTGGCGCACACAAACCACACTTTCCAACAATACACTCCAGGGTTTGTTTTTTGAAAGAAAAATAAAAGATACCTCAAAATCATTTGTTCCAGAAACCCCCAGAAGCGAAGATTTGAGTTTTCAAAGAAATCTAAAATGACACAGATGCGTTCTCAGTCTTAATGGGTTAAGTTCCTATTATTGGTATCACAAAGAAACCCCCTGTTTCAAGGTTTTAAAGACAATTTAAAACCATTAATATAACAAAACCTTACTTTTGTTATATTAATGTTTTGCCAATTGTTTGAGGGCCCACTTGCAATATCCTCGCCGTCCATCAGTTGTCCCCGGAACCACAGGTTGAGAATCACTGCATGGTCTAGAGAGGGTTTTATGTGGTTATAGGCTGGTGTAGTGTGACTGACCACAGGTCACTGGAGTGCTGCCTAGTCTCACCCTCAGCGTGGTGAGAGTGATAGTGAACCAGACAGGTCTCTCACCTATAGCCTGGTAAACCACCCCGGTGTCCACTTTGGTGGTTTCTTGAACTCTTGAACTCTTGACTGTCACCCTCAGTGTGGTGACAGTGTGTGATTCTGAATCAGACAGCTGTCTCTCACCCTTACTTTGACCAACGCATTCTCACAACCCTTGATGCCAAACGGGTGAACGATGGGTGATACATGAACCTTGGTCAATGTTCACGTCAATGATTAGTTCAAATGATTAGTTCAAATGATTAGTTCAAATGATTTGTTCAAATGATTCGTTCAAATGATTCGTTCAAATGATTCGTTCAAATGATTCGTTCATGTCTAGTGAAAAACAACTCAACCGCTACGCTGTCTGTCTGTCGCGGGAACAGACCGCCCTCCCGTCCTGTGTACGGGGGGAGGGGGTGGGGGGGTATGGACGAAAGCGTGAACGTAACAGCTTCAGGAAGTGAACGGGTTCGTTCTCGTTCACGCCAAAGAACTAGTTATTTTGAAGGAATCGATCATGAACGACCCATGACTAATATATATTTCATTGCTGGCTCTTTGGCCACAACAGTGATGATGATGGACTAATTGATTCATTACCATTGGTTACCTCTAATAGGCCGACAGCCTACTTATAGCCAACATGGGCAACCTGCATTCAGCGTTGAGGAGGGTCTGAGGACCCAAACGTCCGCTCCTTGTGTCACATTTTTCACTTTGTAATTTAAAAATACTATTTATTTTTTTCATGTTAAGAGCCTCAACGTCCTATTGTCAGAGTGTGAACCTTTTCTGTTATTTGTGGACTTTTATTCTGGTCTCCGCAACTGGCTTTAAAGGGACAGCCCCCCCCCCCCCCCCCCCCCCAAATGACTTTTTCTCTATTGATTAGTCACCCCATTGAGACTTAAATTCATGGATCTTTTCTTGTTTTTGTCTCATTATTGGCTTAGGAATGAGACAAAAACAAGAAAAGATCCATGAATTGAAGTCTCCATGGGGTGACTAATCAATAGAAACAAATACTTTTTTGGGGTGAACTTCCCTTTAATTTTAGTAATCCTCGAGTTTAGAGCGTAGACTTTTCTACCTTCATTGGTTCAGTGTAAAGCACTGCTACCCTCACCTTGTATGAGCAACATATGAGCCACGGAAAAGAACAGTGATTGTGATGAAGAGTAACGTTCGGTGTTTTGGACTCTTCTTCTTCTTCTTCTTCCGTTCAGGACGAGAAGTCGACGTTCTTCCAGTTCGGGGCGGCTCTGCAGCAGGAGGCTCTGCTGATGCTGGGCATCATGGAGGAGTACGACTGGCACGTCTTCTCCATCGTCACCTCCAAGTTCCCCGGATACCAGGACTTCATCAGCACGCTGAGGGTCACCGTGGACCACAGGTGATATGGGACACACACACACATACACACACACACACACACACATACACACATACACACACACACACACACACACACACACACACACACACACACACACACACACACACACACACACACACACACACTCACACCGTATTTGCCCCCCCCCCCTTCCAGTCAAAGTTTGACGTCTTGGGAGACGTTGCCAGTGTTGCCAGATTCTGTGAGAGAAACAAGCAACCGGGTCTAGGAAAACCAGCCCAAAAGAAGCAACTCTGGGCCACATGAGTACTTTAACATGTGCATCAGCTATTTGAAAATAGCAGATCTACAAGCTCACAACGCGTCGCGATGCGACGCGTTGTGAGCTTGTAGATCGGCTATTTTCAAATGAAATCTTGTGGGGAAATTTTTTATGAGCAGATTTGGCAACCCTGGACGTTAGACACACACACACACACGCACACACGCACGCACAAACACACACACATGCACACATGAACACAAATTGTTTTTTGTGTGTCGTCCACTTTTGATGGAAAGTCTGTAGATTTAGGGGACAAGTGGCACCCACAGGACCACAGGTGATATAGGACACACACACACACACACACACACACACACACACACACACACACACACACACACACACACACACACACACACACACACACACACACACACACACACACACACACACACACCCTCACATTGTGTTCATGTCATCCACTTTTTGATGGAAACCCCGTGGAGTTGGGGGACATGTGGCTACAGGTACCATCCATCATGTGTTGTGTTGTTGTGTTGTGGCTGTATAGTTTCGTGCGGTGGGACCTGCAGAGCGTGGTGACGCTAGACGCCATCGACGGGGACCAGAACTCTAAATCACACATCGCCCTGAAGAGGATCCAGAGTCCTGTCATCCTGCTGTACGCCTCCAAGGATGAAGCTATGTGAGTATATATACCTGTCTGTCCCTCTCTCTGTCAGTGGTGGGAAAAGTACTCAAATGTTTAGTAAAAGTATCAATAGTGCAATGTAAATGGTGCATTTATATATCGCTTTTATCCACAGCGCTTCACATAGATTGTGCATTACATTTGTAGCTCCTCTCACAACATTGATGACACAGGTCGGGTTCTTTATAAACGGGCATTTATTGCTTCAGGCATTCTCCTCATCCCTCAGTCATGCCGTGAGAACTATATTCACACAAAATAATAAGCATACAATCAATACATTGCAAGTACATAACATAACATACATAACACTACAAGACATGTAGAAATGCGCGGGTTAAACACAACGGCAACATCAAAGCAAATCTAAAAATAGAATACCTCGTTGGCCGCTTGTTGTGGAAAAGAGTTTCTTCGTGCTTTGGTTTGTTAAAGTCCTCAGAATGTCCTTTTGACCGTCTGTCCTTGGTTTCAGACGTCTTAAATAACTTTAGCAGCGCGATATCACATAAACTGCAAGTTTACAGAGCTTTAGTCGACCAGGTTTGTTTGCACCACCTGTCAGTAATGACATGCAATCATGCGTCAATCAGTAATGGTCCGCGGGGTGCTACTGACAGACAGATTTGTACCTCAAAATTGTACTTAAGTACAGCGTAAGTAAATGTACTTAGTTACTTTCCACCACTGCTCTCTCCACGTCTCTCTCTCTCTCTCTCTCTCTCTGTCCCTGCGTGTGTCTGTCTCGAGACTCAATAATTCATAGCCTTTTCAATGAAACATTGGATGACATTTTGTCTAGACAAAACAAAACAATGCAATACAAATGCACTTCACAGACTCCAAGATGTGCTTTGTTACATCTCATATATACACAAGTACACAAGAGTAGGAATAGCCATGTTTGTACATCCTACTATAATTCTAGTAACCTCTGTAGTGGTGAGTAGGTGCGTAGGTGAGTACGTGAAGATACCCGGTTCTCCTCACTGGCTGGACCAATTGCTCTGATTTTGCACACAGCCATTGACCATTACCATCTGAACACAACTGTGGAGCCCGTTTTTCAATTTCATCAAAGCTCAGCTTCTTATTAGCGTTTTTGTGTCAAACACTGTCGCCATGGTTACGGGGCTGCCCAGCTATGGAACGAACTGCCTCCCGGGTTGCCAGATCATGTGCGCATATCCCCCCACGGCTGCGCTGCGCCGACCGGGTATGGTCTAGTTAATCATAACTAGTCCAAGAGGTGCACACACACATCCACACAAGTAAAGACTATTTTGACGGGGTGGTGGATTAGAATAGATAACACTGTAGAGAAGGAGAAGGGTCTGCACACCGTCCTTAATGCTCCCAAAAACATGTGTTTATCGAAGCGGTAAAAACGCTTACCGCTTTAATAAATGAATATTCTTGGGAGCATTAAGACGGTGTGCGGACCTTGTCCTTCTCTACATTAATCATAGCACACTTTGAGGGGCTTTAAGCCTTACCACCATAACACATTATCGTTACGGCCGGGCAGAAACCTCTTATCTGTATATCTTAAAGACGGGGTGCCGTGATTTTCAGTGACCCCCCCCCCCCCCCCCCTAAAACATAATCATCAGGTATTATGGTTATACTAGGAGGAAGTTTTTTTTCAAAAAAGTGTACAGAAATTGTTAAAAAAATTTTTTTATGTGGACACGCCTCCAGTTCATTAAATATACCTGGTGCTCACCTTAGCTAACCTGACCCTGCCAGAGGTGGCGGTATTGAGTAACCAGGTTCCTCAAGACAGCTACATCTGAGATCGCTCAAGGGGTTGAGCTAACGCCGTACCGCTCCCGGTACGGACCAATCAGCGTGAGCTAAGGGTGGGAAGCGGCTGTGACGCCATATAGAAGCGACTGTTGTTTTGTAGTTTCTTCACTAGTCAACATGGCCGCTACCATGAGCAACACCGATATGACGATAGATGCTGCAATAACATTAGTTATTTCTCAACTGGACAATATTTCTTCTTTGAAAGAAGAGCAAAGTATGGCACTGAAGGCTTTTCTGCGTGGAAAAGATGTTTTTGCTCTCCTCCCGACTGGCTTCGGCAAGAGTTTAATTTACCAACTAGCTCCACTGGTAGCGAAAGAACTGGGGACGAAGCCGAAGCCTATATTGATCGTCTCCTTTGACTGCCCTCGTAGCAGATCAAATCAAAGAGGCTACGAATCTGGGACTCTATGCTGGGCAACTCGTAGATAATGCAGCACACACCGACATCCTCGACGGCCGATGTCAGCTGGTCTTTGGTAGCCCGGAGACGTGGTTACTGGAAGATAAATGGCGTGATATGCTTTCCTCACAAGTGTATCGTGAAAACCTACTGGGCATTGTCGTCGATGAAGTTCACGTCGCATACAAATGGTAAGCTAAACGCCGTTAAATGGCTGTATAGTGTAATTGTTACACTACACATACACTGTAATGTTAAACTGTAAAACAAAACAGAGCAGCGTGTTTCTAAATACGGTTACAGTAGTTCAAAGACGAAGTGTTGTAACATTTATGTTTTATTTAGGTCAAACATTATATTATAAACAATAAGCTAACACACACAAACAGACCAAATGTTAAACACAGATCTTACTGTCACTGTATTGTTGTAATGCAACTATGCACGTTACTATTGCTGCTACCTAGACTCAATGTAGGATTTCTTTTTCTTTCAACCAGGGGACTGGGTGTTGCTGTCCAAGTGTAGTTATTTGTCATGTAAAGAAAATACAGTATGATATGTGGAAATGTCAGTCTTTACCTGAAGCTACCCGATAACATAAATAACCTAATTATTTCCCCTTTATAACACTATAGAAAGTGTAGCCTACAGCAGTTCTTCATTAATGCTTGTTTGCTGATATATGTGCACTTATTGTCTTTCAGGTTTACCTGTTTTAGCGTTGACAGCATCTGCTGATAACAAGAACAGAGGCCGTGTGACCAGGATGCTGAATATGGAGGAGGCAACTCTCGTGACTGTTAGCCCAAACAGGGTTCCTGCTGATAACTTGAACTGTATGGACTGGGTAGTAAAGGAGGTCAAAGATAAGGGGCTATCAATGTCTCCCATCATAATCTATTGCAGAACACTGAAGTTAGTTGGGAGAGTGTTCACCTATCTTAAAGCAGAATTGGGAGAAGATGCTTGGGTTAACAGAGACCAGGATCAGAAGGCTGAGAACCACCTTATAGGAATCTTCCACAGCAACACACTGTCAAAGTACAAAGACAGAGTTTTGGCCTCCTTTAGTGGAGAGGGAGAGGGGAGCTGCCGAGTGGTTGTTGCAACAACAGCTCTTGGGAGCGTTATTATGATTCCCACACCGCGTCGTGGCAAACCCGCTGAGCGGGCGCTGTGATTGGTCAGTAGTCGCTGTGATTGACAGTTCTCGTTTTTGCTACTATGCCTATACCTAACCTCAACCCTAACCCTAACCTCAGTAAAACTATGCCTAAACCTAACCCTAACCCTAACCCTAACCTCAGTAAGACTATGCCTAAACCTAACCCTAACCCTAACCCTAACCTCAGTAAAACTATGCCTGCCGGGGAGCCAATCAGACACGTAAGGCGGGTCTAAATCCAGGACGCGGCGTGGGATTCATAATAACGCCTCTTGGGATGGGCTTGAATTTCCCTGGCATGCAAGGGAAATGTAGAGTGGTAACACAAGAGGACAAATCTCTTATCCGGGAAATGTTAGAGGAGTATATGAGTTGTTTAGAAAAAGACACAGCACATGTCTACACTAGCAAGTCAGCATGTACTGGTTTCAGTGCTGAGCTCATGGATGCAGTAGTAGAACGCTGCACACACATATTTGACTTGTCTTACATTCTTAGAAACCTTCCCGTATTCAGAAAAAAACATGCAAGAGAAATTCTGCTAATCATCAATGAAGTCTTTGGTGACATTGAGGATGTAGAGCCTTCTTCTCAAGAGGGTAGCTTCACTGAGCCAGACATCGATTATACAGGGTATTTTGATGAAGATGATGAGGACTTTGAGATGGGAACACAGCACAGCAGCTCAGAATCGTCTGACGAATAAGCAGTTGGCCATTAAAGGCTCTTATAAGACTCACATTGGTTGTCAATTAAAGCTGTGGAATATTTAGTTGACTGAATGCTCATGATTAAAATGGTTTTGTATGTAATTTGAACATAAGCAAGTGATTAAAAGTTTGTCGCTGCAAAAAATCTGGTGGTTTCTTTTCCAGGTATGCAAATATATCACTTTTATATTGATAACCTTTTATCACAAAATAAGTACATCATTGTTTTACATCTGTCCTGGTACTGCGGTATGCAAATATATCACTTTTATATTGATAACCTTTTATCACAAAATAAGTACATCATTGTTTTACATCTGTCCTGGTACTGTATGTCACCCTTTTCACTATGCATGATGACTCTTGATCCCTGCTTCCCCCCCCCCCCCCCCCCATGTTAAAATTGATTGTTTCAAATCATTAGGCTAGAGGCATTGATCAGTTTGCCATTTTACAGATGGGATCCAACTTTGATACTGTACAAACATGTTATGATGTTGTTTTAGAAAGTAAACATGAACAAGTGAGGCAAATTAAAATATTTATTTATAGAAAAAACAACTAAATGCTATAGTTGCGCATACTCAGGTAGGGGAAAATCACAACAATATATATATAACAGGATTATAAAAACAATACAAACATGCGTAGCCTATATTCAATAGGTATATGTACACTCTCATATCCCTTTCAAGTACCCTTTGTTAAACAGTGCAAATTCGAGATACATATTTTCTGTGTGTTAAAGTAATGAGAAAAATAAAGATGCACTTGGTCCAGTCATTGATGAACAGCAACAGTGAATTATTGCAACATTTTTGACTACTTGGCAGCAGTTATTGCACAGACTTTTATAGCACAATGAGATATACGTTATCTAAAGTGTATCGTGGACATGTTGAAAGACTGTAAGGCTATATTATTGACTGACTCAGACTCAAGAGTAAAACGCTTTAACGCTGAGAGGAGAGTCTGGTGACCACAGGCAGGATGCCTCAGGTGACGTCGGTGTTTCTGCTGTAGCGGTAGCCGTTTCTGGAGGTCTTCTGTCTTTGTCCTCTTTTTCCCATCGCCTTAAAATGGAAAAATCTTCTTCCATTCTTTGAAGCAAGCGAAGACATGACCTACATCCGACACGATACGGAGGGGTCTTTAAACAGCGTTAAACCTAACGCTATCAGGCGTTCGTTAATACTTGTTTCGTTTGCAAGCTTAGGCTTATCAAATATCTTCCTTGTACCCGTTAAAATACCTTTTATGCGCAAATTCGTGTTACAAAATCTCCGACCTCCATGATAACTTTTTTTAGCAACTTCTTGAGAGTTCTTGTTATGGTGAAATACTGAACTACGGTGTTGACTTCCTGGTGTCGCGACGACCATACGTCACGTAGACACATCGATATGATTGGTTGTGTTTGCACGCCCACACGGTGATAGACAGACGGTCCCATCCAATCATCTACCAAGTATCTTGAAAAAAAGGAACAGCCCCGTCATCGAATTGGCTCCCGAGATCCCAGATCCAAATAAGCTGTGAAACAATGTGTGGAGCAAGCTGTTTGGATCTGGTAGCGTCAGGTTACACCTTAGCACCTCCTCCACCACCTTAGCACCACCCACCTGTCCTAGTCCCTCCTCCTCCTCATGCCCATTATATGATAATGAGGGGGAGGGTATGTTTTTACTATGTCACTAAAGCGCTGTTTCTCTATTGGCACGTTTGACCCTTAAGGTTTCAGCCTCCAGAAAGAAACTCCAAATAGTCAGAGAAGACATCAAACACCATAAAAACACCACCGGGGTGCTTAATGAAGTTCTATCAACCTCATAGACACATGAAAAACAGAAAAAGTGCAAAAACATGGCACCAGCTCTTTAACTTTTAATTTTTTTTTTTCCATAATGTTTTGTGTCCCACAAAAGTATCAAAAATAGCAGATCTACAAGCTCAAAACGCGTCGCATTGCGATGCTTTTTGAGCTCTGCTATTTTTTTTATCCTGAAAATCTACAGTTTTGGACGTATGAGTTTCCACCCGATAGCCACGATATACAATATCATGACGCTGGCTGCTCCTGACTGAGCAGCCAGTTTCAATGGAAAGTCTGTGGAATCGAGCGTCTTCACGCTTTTGCTTAGCATCGCGTTGCTCAAAAGCAAAAAAAGGCGTGGCGTCAAAGTTGAGAAAACTTCAACTTTGAAGCTAGTGCACTAAGTGTCCAGCCAATCATCGCCCTCCTCTGCCTCTGATTTCTCACCGACACACTCCAGGGACAGAAAATGTTTCTCCCGGTCCATCAGAGAACAGATTAAAACCCATAAATACTGCACCATGTGATTATATTTTTACTTTACTACATGGGTCTTCAACAGGGGTCCGGGACCCCTAGGGGGTCCTCAGAGTTACTACAGGGGGTCCGCCAAATATTTGTGTGGTATGATTTTTTTTTTTCACCAACCACTTGAACCTTATATCATCCCTTTTCTTAGGGGAACATTAGCCAAAAAGGTATAGGTCTAAAGGGAAAAAAGAGTAGACAAAGTAATTTCTTTTAATCTGAAACACAATTTTATGCAATATAGAGGGGGTCCCTGCTTTATCTCTCTCTCAGTTAGGGGGTCCTTGGCCTGAAAACTTTGAAGACCCCTGCTTTACTACATTTAAAATTACGGGGCCAGGCTTCCAGCATGGACCCGTATTGTTATTCGCATTATTCCATTTCTTCTTCTTCTTCTGCCGTTTTTGCCAGTTCTGGCTGAACCGTGCATACGCTTTTTATGAAACTCGGCCATATGATAGATGGTCATGAAAAACGATCAAAAAATAAATCTCACAATCTTTCGTCAAAAGGTGGCGCTATAGCACTCAGTTGAAAATGCCAACTTTGAACAGGTACAACTCATGCCCTGTTTTACCTACAGCCATAAAACTTCAATACACACATGCGTCTCCTCATGATGAACAACTTTCACGCTCTGACTTTTGACCTCTGACCCTTAGATCTCCCACCATTTCGAACTATATGAAAAACAGTTAAAACCTATCTCCTCCTGGGATTTTTGAGTAATCTGCACGAAACTTTTTACACATGAACTTTGGACCTATACCAAAAAACGTTTGCAAAATATCTTCCATAAGTGAAAAAATGAAGCTTTAATGAGCCAATGAATATTGCAGTTTTATGACAATTATTCATCTGCCCCTAACACATACATGCAGACTTACCATTCTTTGAAACTTTGCAGAAATGTAAAGGGCCATTCCAAATATCACTGAAACCAATCTTACTCCAATTGGTCAAACGGGGGCGCTATAGCAATTTTTTGAAAATTGAAACTTTAAACAGGCAAAAGTCATGCCTCGTTTGGCCGACAGCCATTAGACCTGCTTACACATGTGCCTTGACTAATGAGGAACACATCTATCACGTTGACCAGTAAGCACCGCCCTCAGATTGTCCACAATCTTGAGCAGTTTGAAAAACACTTAAACCCAGGATTTTTCAGCTATTTGCGTGAAACTGTATCATCTGTGTGATCTCCTTTCACAGGCTCTTGTCTGTTGGTGGCTTCTCGCTTAAATGTGTGCCCCACAACCTGAAGGTCACCAGTTCAAGCCTCACTTGGTGCAGACTTCATCTAAGTTGCATTTCACACAACATGACTATCAATGAATACATCTGCAATTGTTAAAGATAACATGAAATACTTAATTGAGTGTTTTTTACATACAGCTGATCTCACAACTTTTCAGATAGCAATGAGAGTATGTTTTTTCAATGTATAACATACTTCATTGTGAAAATAGCCGATGTACAATCTGACAACTTTTAATGGTTTGTGAGCTTGTAGATCGGCTACTTTCACTAGTTTTGCTTCTGAGGAGATGTACAATTTCTTCATTGGTAAATGGTTTGTGAACGAGTGATCTTAGTGTTAGTGAAACAGGGGCTTGGGTCATGACAGAAGGCAAGCGTTTGTCATCCTCAACAGACAACATCAGCCTGGACAAAGCTATAGCACTATAGGTAGTGTTGCAGCTACCTAAGAGTGCCTCACGACCGCAAGGTTGCTGGTTCAAGCCTCACTTGATGCACACTCATTTAAGTTGAATTGCAAAAAACATGACTCAATAAATTCCGTTTCCATGGCTCTCTCTCTCTCTCTTCAATCTATTCCGTTTCCATGTCTTTCTCTTCAATCTATTCCGTTTCTCTCTCTCTCTCTCTCTCTCTCTCTCTCTCTCTCTCTCTCTCTCTCTCTCTCTCTCTCTCTCTCTCTCTCTCTCTCTCTCTCTCTCTCTCTCTCTCTCTCTCTCTCTCGCTCTCTCTCAGGGGCGGCCATAGCTGAGTGGTTAGTGAGCCCGCCTAGGGAGCCAGAGGCTCTGGTTGCCCCAGGTACGATTCCAGGCCAGGTCAGCAAATGTGTTGATGAAATTTGTCATCGACACAAGCAAGACTCTTAACCCCTAATTGCTCACAGGCCCTCATTGGAAACAAGACCACAAGGACTTTCATGAACTGACCTGTTAAAGGGATTATCATTTCTCTTTCTCTCTCCTGGCCCCGTATTATCGCTGCTTGCAGCTATATTTTTACTTGTTTTATATACTAATCTGTATATATAAAATATATATTCTCTAGCGATTCGCTTAGTTACACCAACATTGTTCTTGTGAAGCAAGCTTTGTGCTGGGTGCAGGCAGCTGGTCACTGGATTGCTGACAGCCAGCACCATACTGCTGTCATTTGGTCGTGTGGACTAGAAACACTCACTCAATACTTTTTTGCAACTGGAAGAAACTAACTGCTGTATGCACATAGTAGCGAAACGTTTTAAATCAGGGGTCTTCAACAGGGGGTCCGGGACCCCTAGGGGGTCCTCAGAGTTACTACAGGGGGTCCGCCAAATTTTTGTGTGATATGATTATTTTATTTTACATTAACCACTTGAACCCTAGCATTCCTTTTTCTGATGAGAACTTTAGCAAAAAAATAGCAGATCTACAAGCTCACAACGCCTCGCGCTTTAGCAAAAAAATAGCAGATCTACAACGCCTCGCGCTGCGAGGTGTTGTGAGCTTGTAGATCGGCTATTTTTGTGGAGTAGAGGGAAAAAAGAGCAGCAAAAGTTTATCTGAAACACAATTGTATACAATATAGAGGGGGTCCCTGCTTCATCCCTCTCTCAGCTAGGGGGTCCTTGTCCTGAAAACGTTGAAGACCCCTGTTTTAAACTAACAGTTGTAGCTCGATACAGACACCTAAACATACTGTAAATAAACACCCAGGACAGCTCTGGCAGCGGGTGGTCTTTCTGCCCAGACAGCAGGGCTGATGGTGGGTGGGCAGAGAGAAGTACAGACGGACTCGTTGCTGGTCACTCGCAGCTTGCTTGTAAACAATCTATAAATTCTAGCCTATAAATAGGTCATGTAGTTAATCAATATCGATTTGTTTCCTCATCTACAGCTTGTAGTTTACGTACATCTTTGATTTAAAAATCACACCCGGTGTGAAGTGAGTGGTGCCTTTGATGAGCCCCGTATTGACCCCCGTATTGATGTTGTCATCAATGTTTGTGGACATACATACATACATACATACATACATACATACATACATACATACATACATACATACATACATACATACATACATACATACATACATAAATGCACTACTTTACATACAGTCAGTGTGTTCAGCTCAACAAGCAGACACACACGGTGACAACTGTCACTCATGAGCTTGGACACGCCCAGGTCTGAGTAGGCCGACGCCTGTTTAGTAACTATAACTCGTACTAGAGACTGAAAGGGAACTCCATATTCGGGGATGGCTGACATCATAGTGGATGATGCAAGCCTTGAGGCAGCTTAGATAAAAAACTGGACCACATCACACTACCAATTTTCAACCAGTCTGCGTACATAGCTTTTTATCTGTTTTCCTTACTTTTTTCTTTGGATCGGACAAACATGGCTTCTGCTGAGTGTTCCACCAAGGTGGAGCTGACAGTCACCTGTGACAATCTGTTGGACAGAGATATTTGCTCAAAGTCCGACCCTCTGTGTGTCCTGCTGACCAGCAGCAGCGCACAGTCCCAGTGGTGTGAACTGGGCCGCACGGAGAAGGTGCACAACTCCCTCAATCCCAGGTTTGCCCGAAAGTTTGTCATGGATTACCACTTTGAGATGGTCCAGAAACTGAAGTTTGGGATCTATGACATCGACAACAAGACCGTGGACCTGAGCGACCACGACTTCCTGGGAGAGCTGGAGTGCACTCTGGGCCAGGTGGTGTCCAGTAGGAAATATACCCGACCGCTGGTCCTGAAGAGCAAGAAGCCTGCTGGAAAAGGGACCATCAGCATCACTGCTGAAGAAATAAAAGACAACCGTTTGGTGAACTTTGAGGTGGAAGCCAGGAAGCTTGACAACAAGGATTTCTTTGGCAAGTCCGACCCGTACCTGGAATTCTACAAGCAGACGGACACCGGCTGGCAGCTGGCCCACAGGACAGAGGTGGTGAAGAACAACCTGAATCCATCGTGGAGACCCTTCGCCGTCCCGCTGCAGTCTCTCTGCGGAGGAGACGTCGAGAAGCCACTGAAGGTGGAGTGTTACGACTACGACAACGACGGCTCGCACGACCTCATCGGAAACTTCGAGACCTCGCTGGCACAGCTTCTGGAAGCTTCCAGAACCTCCCCGGCGGAGTTTGAATGCATCAACGGTGCAAAGAAACAGAAGAAGAAGGGCTATAAGAACTCTGGCGTCGTTAGCGTGAAGGTTTGCCAGGTGGTGAAGGAGTATACGTTCCTGGATTACATCATGGGAGGCTGTCAGCTCAACTTCACCGTGGCAGTTGACTTCACGGGCTCCAACGGGGACCCCCGGTCCCCCCAGTCTCTCCACTACATCAGCCCGCAGGGTGTCAACGAGTACCTATCTGCCATCTGGTCTGTGGGTAACGTCATCCAGGACTATGACAGTGATAAGATGTTCCCAGCCTTCGGCTTCGGAGCCCAGGTTCCTCCGTCGTGGCAGGTTTCCCACGAGTTCCCCTTGAATTTCAACCCATCGAACCCGTTCTGTGCCGGCATAGAAGGGGTGGTGGAAGCCTACAGGGCATGTTTGCCTCAGGTGAAGCTCTACGGTCCGACCAACTTCTCCCCCGTCATCAACCACGTGTCCGGCTTCGCCAAACAGGCTCTCCAGCAGACCGCCGCGTCGCAATACTTCGTCCTGCTCATCATCACGGACGGCGTGATCACAGACATGGACAGGACGCGCAGCGCCATCGTCAGCGCCTCGCGGCTGCCCATGTCCATCATCATCGTAGGCGTGGGCGGGGCCGACTTCGGCGCCATGGAGTTCCTGGACGGAGACGACGGTCGCCTGCGCTCTCAGACCGGCGAGACCGCCATGAGAGACATCGTCCAGTTTGTGCCCTTCAGACAGTTCCAGAACGCTCCCAGCCAGGCTCTGGCCCAGAGTGTACTGGCCGAGTTACCTCAACAAGTGGCCTCCTTCTTCAGTTTATTCAAACTGAAGCCGCCCCTTGATCCCAACCCTTAACTCTTTCACTGCCAGAGTATATACATACACTGCCACACTGTCAGCAGTTTTCGTGTTTTTTTAACCTTTTCAACTGGTCACAGAAAATGAAGATCCATTATGATCTATCATCGGACCGTTTGCAAACACAAACAGTTTCAGTGGCCGTCCCCCAGAGGAAAACAAATCACCCTTGATGGTGCCTTACCTTGTCGCCGCACGCGAAAACGGCATCTTCCGTCAAAAATGCACGTCTTTCCCAACCGGCCACAGAACATTTATATTCATTATGATCGCTTGTCAGACCGTGTCAGACCGCGATCACTGTTCGTCAGACCGCGATCACTGTTCGTCGTCCAGAGAAAAAAAATTATAACCGGGACTGTCCCTTCCTTTGATAGAGCCCATGTCTAACCAAATGCAGGGCTAAACAAATCAATATAGCTGTTCCCAGGAAACCGCTGAACAGGAAGTGGACGGAGGCGGAAATCTTGGGATGACGTGATAGAGGACAGTGCGATCTTTTATAAAACCACTAAAAAAGAATTGGACGGGAATTCCCGTCCATGGCAATGAACGAGTAGGGGACAAGCGCTGACTTCACAATGTCCCAGACCGGTTAGTGTCGTTTCCAATTTCATATACTAACATCAGCCTGTCTCCAAACCCTGCTGCCACCAACACGCCTAGTAGGACCCATAGTAGCACCATGGCAAAGGACTAACAGTCACCCAACAACACAAACCAAACACAAACTTCTAGTACAAGGAAGCCTCTGCTGTTCTTTTGTGACGCCCCCATACTCTTTTTTTTTTCTTCTTGCAACACGGTTCTTATATTCAATGATGTAAAGAAAGCAATTTTTTTTCATGAAAAACAACAACATATAGCCTGGGGAAGATGTTGTCTACATCGTCTGAGAAATATCTGCACTGTAGTACTGTTTGTTGTAACACCCTCCCCACACACACACACACATACACACACTTGAGAGAGACAGGTTGTTGCGACACCATTGTGTGTGGGCGGCAGTGGCTCAGGAGGTACATGTAGAAGGTTCCCGGTTCCCAGTTTCGCACTCATGAGCTTGTAGATCAGCTATTTTTGTATTTCTTTATCGTTTCAAACTCAAATCTTTGCTTCTGCATGGGGATCCCTGGAGCTAAATATTTTGAGGTGGGGGTCCGTGGCCTATTACATATCATTTTGGGTGGTCCTTGACATGAAAAGGTTTGAGAACCACTGATATAGCAATATAGTATATAGTTGTTTTACTGTAGAATCCCCAGACGCAAAGATTTGAGTTAAAAGCAAAAAATATATACTGTATATATTCAAAGATTTGCACAAAGTTTCAAAAAATAAATAGCAGATCTACAAGCTCATAGCGCGCACTCTGCCACGCTATGAGCTTGTAGATCTATTAATTAATATACCTGGCATTGCATTTGTTAATGGTTAATGATGGTTGTCTAATAGTGCCGAGCAGGGAGGAAAAATGTAGCAGAGCCTGAATGCCAAGATGAAATATTACATCCACACTTGTATTCTCATTCTTTAATATTGGTTAAATCTATTTGTTCTATAATATTGGCTCAACTATTCGTTAGTTATCTGACTGAAATACGGCTTAATGATAATCATTTACAATCCAGGCATTTAGCTGGTCAGTTTTGCCTGCACAAATTGGCATTGCTAGGAATGCTTGGCAACAGTTTGTGTTGTGAGTGAATTCACACCAGAGCTTTGGTCATCTTATATAAGACGTGAAACTGTCTTAACGCAGCGGAATCTACTGTGACAGTCCAAGAGGGAGAGATACAGGGAGTATATAGAAATCTTTCGGCCCAAAGACAACCTACATATATTTCCACATAACATGGATAGCAGCAGCCTTGACCATGAAGGAGCGGTGGCCGAGATCATCAGCCCCGTAGACAGCCTGAAGCGAAGAGACGACACAGACGAACCAGGGCCTCACCGAGACTTTAACTCAACAAGGACAAGTCAGAATACAACCAATGACGTCGTACACAGCGTACAGGCTGGTGACCACCCTGGAGTAAAACCCTTCCACTGTGAACGGTGTGGCAAGAGTTTCGGTTGTTCGAGGTATCTGAACAGACACTTGTGCGTCCACAGCGAGAGAGAGAAGCCTTTCCACTGTCAACAGTGTCACAAGAGGTTCAGTTGGGCGGATAATCTGAAGACACACCTGCGCGTCCACAGTGGAGAAAAACCTTATCACTGTAAACAGTGTAGCAAGAGTTTCTCTCAGTTGGTTCAACTGCAGACACACTCGCTTGCCCACGGTGGAGAGAAGACTTTCCACTGTCAACAGTGTGGCAAGTGTTTTGGTCTGTCGAGTAGTCTGAAGGAACACCTGCGTGTCCACAGTGGAGAAAAGCCTTTCCACTGTCAACAGTGTGACAGGAGTTTCAGTTGTTCGAGTAATCTGACGAAACACTCGCGTATCCACAGTGGAGAAAAGCCTTTCCCCTGTAAACAGTGTGACAGGAGTTTCAGTCAGTTGGGTTATCTGAAGAAACACTCGCGTACGCACAGTGAAAAGGTTTTACTCCACTGTGGACCTGCGTGTCCACAGTGGGGAAAAGACATTCCAGCTCCCCGTGCTCCAGGAACTGTACAAAAAGCGGTGTGTATAGTCAAAGCCCAGCGCATCATCAAGCTGCACAACCCCAGCCACGAACTGTTAAAACCCCTACGACCAAAGATCATGGAATATTCTCTGTGACCGCCGTCCTCACGGAGATCGGGTCATCACACGCCAGGGGGGTCTGGTAGTATAGGAAAAAGAATTTGGCCGGTCGCAATCCTCCATTCCAGAGCTATGGCCATTAGAATGTGGCTTGTTTTTTTTTTTAAAACAAGCAGAAAACAGAAATTGTCAGTTGTCATAAGTCATCCTTGACAGTGAATGAGTTAATGCTTCATAACCATATGGGTAAAATGCCTCCTACTCTTTTTTTTTTCTTGCAACACAGTTGTTATATTCCATGATATAAAGAAAGTCTATGTTTTTAAATGAAAAACAACAAAATGTAGCCTTAGGGAAGATGTTGTCTACATTGTCTGAGAAATGTAGATACACACACACACACACACACACACACACACACACACACACACACACACACACACACACACACACACACACACACACACACACACACACACAATTGAGAGAGACAAGTGTTCTGACACCGTTGTGTGTGGGCGGCAGTGGCTCAGGAGGTACTGTACATGTAGAAGGTTCCCAGTTTGTCAAAAAATACTTCTCATCAAAATATATTAAAGTGCAACAATACATGGCAAATTGAGGTACACTGTTTCAATGTAAAATATCACAAAAAATGAAAAACATTTTATAAACAAGCGGTACCATGATAATGTGTGATATTTGAACAAAATGTGTAGGAGACTAGCAGTAATATAAAAAACATGTGTTTTTCTGCCTCCTGGTGCCGCTAATAGGACAATATCTTCCTCTGCCTTTCACAGCAATCGGACGCTGCGTTCATGATTTGAGGCATTTTGTTCAAAACGGGCCACTCCTGCAAACTTTAGATGCCAATCTTACTTAGTCAATCACATGCGTGCACAGTTTCATGCCGATTGGTCAAACGAACTGTGCCGGAGATTAGCTGTTAACAGACGGACGGACGGGACGGATGAACACACACACACACAGACACACGGATGGACGGACGGACGGACGGACGAACACACATACACACACACACACACACACACACACACACACACACACACACACACACACACACACACACACACACACACACACACACCTCAGGATATGTGCAGTTATGGAAAACGAGTAGTTCTGGTCTTAATACTTCCTATTTCTAACCTCTTTCCTGAAAAGTGGGACAAAATAAAGTGCATTGGCTTGGATTTGAGGGATCCCTGGTTATTTTCAGCCCCATCCTTTTAGAATGTGAATGTTATAAATATAGCAGATACTAGGCAAATCTTGACCAATATGATTTCGTCACGCTGCTTTCACTAGCTTATCATAGCGCGCACTCTGCCACGCTATGAGCTTGTAGATCTATTAATTGATTAATATACCTGGCATTGCATTTGTTAATGGTTAATGATGGTTGTCTAATTGTGCTGAGCAGGGAGAAAAATGTAGCAGAGCCTGAATGCCAATATCACATCCACACTTGTATTCTCATTCTATAATATTGGTTCAATCTATTTGTTCTATAATATTGGTTCAACTATTCATGAGTTATCTGACTGAAATACGGCGTAATGATATTTACGACATTTACAATCTAGGCCAGGGGTCTTCAACGTTTTCAGGACAAGGACCCCCTAGCTGAGAGAGGGATGAAGCAGGGACCCCCTCTATATTGTATAAAATTGTGTTTCAGATTAATCTTTTTTTTTTACTTGGTCTGCTCTTTTTTCCCATCTACATCTATACCTCTTTGCCAAAAATAGCCGATCTACAAGCTCACAACGCCTCGCAGCGCGATGCTAAAGTTATCCTCAGAATAGGGATGCTAGGGTTCAAGTGCTTAATGCGGAAAAATAAATCATATCACAGAAAAAAGACCCCTGATCTAGGCATTTAGCTGGTCAGTTTTGCCTGCACAAATTGGCATTGCTAGGAATGCTTGGCAACAGTTTGTGTTGTGAGTGAATTCACACCAGAGCTTTGGTCATCTTATATAAGACGTGAAACTGTCTTAACGCAGCGGAATCTACTGTGACAGTCCAAGAGGGAGAGATACAGGGAGTATATAGAAATCTTTCGGCCCAAAGACAACCTACATATATTTCAACATAACATGGATAGCAGCAGCCTTGACCACGAAGGAGCGGTGGCCGAGATCATCAGCCCCGTAGACAGCCTGAAGCGAAGAGACGACACAGACGAACCAGGGCCTCACCGAGACTTTAACTCGACAAGGACAAGTCAGAATACAACCAATGACGTCGTACACAGCGTACAGGCTGGTGACCACCCTGGAGTAAAACCCTTCCACTGTGAACGGTGTGGCAAGAGTTTCGGTTGTTCGAGGTATCTGAACAGACACTTGTGCGTCCACAGCGAGAGAGAGAAGCCTTTCCACTGTCAACAGTGTCACAAGAGGTTCAGTTGGGCGGATAATCTGAAGACACACCTGCGCGTCCACAGTGGAGAAAAACCTTATCACTGTAAACAGTGTAGCAAGAGTTTCTCTCAGTTGGTTCAACTGCAGACACACTCGCTTGCCCACGGTGGAGAGAGGCCTTTCCACTGTCAACAGTGTGGCAAGTGTTTTGGTCTGTCGAGTAGTCTGAAGGAACACCTGCGTGTCCACAGTGGAGAAAAGCCTTTCCACTGTCAACGGTGTGACAGGAGTTTCAGTTGTTCGAGTAATCTGACGAAACACTCGCGTATCCACAGTGGAGAAAGGCCTTTCCCCTGTCAACAGTGTGACAGGAGTTTCAGTTGTTCGAGTAATCTGACGAAACACTCGCGTATCCACAGTGGAGAAAGGCCTTTCCCCTGTAAACAGTGTGACAGGAGTTTCAGTCAGTTGGGTTATCTGAAGAAACACTCGCGTACGCACAGTGAAAAGGTTTTACTCCACTGTGGACCTGCGTGTCCACAGTGGGGAAAAGACATTCCAGCTCCCCGTGCTCCAGGAACTGTACAAAAAGCGGTGTGTATAGTCAAAGCCCAGCGCATCATCAAGCTGCACAACCCCAGCCACGAACTGTTAAAACCCCTACGACCAAAGATCATGGAATATTCTCTGTGACCGCCGTCCTCACGGAGATCGGGTCATCACACGCCAGGGGGGTCTGGTAGTATAGGAAAAAGAATTTGGCCGGTCGCAATCCTCCATTCCAGAGCTATGGACATTTGAATGTGGCTTGTTTTTTTTTTTAAACAAGCAGAAAACAGAAATTGTCAGTTGTCATAAGTCACCCTTGACAGTGAATGAGTTAATGCTTCATAACCGTATGGGTAAAATGCCTCCTACTGTTTTTTTTTTCTTGCAACACAGTTGTTATATTCCATGATATAAAGAAAGTCTATATTTTTAAATGAAAAACAACAAAATATAGCCTGAGGGAAGATGTTGTCTACATTGTCTGAGAAATGTAGACACACACACACACACACACACACACACACACACACACACACACACACACACACACACACACACACACACACACAATTGAGAGAGACAAGTGTTCTGACACCGTTGTGTGTGGGTGGCAGTGGCTCAGGAGGTTCATGTAGAAGGTTCCCAGTTTGTCAAAAAATACTTCTCATCAAAATATATTAAAGTGCAACAATACATGGCAAATTGAGGTACACTGTTTCAATGTAAAATATCACAAAAAATGAAAAACATTTTATAAACCAGCGGTACCATGATAATGTGTGATATTTGAACAAAATGTGTAGGAGACTAGCAGTAATATAAAAAAACATGTGTTTTTCGGCCTCCCGGTGCCGCTAATAGGACAATATCTTCCTCTGCCTTTCACAGCAATCGGACGCTGCGTTCATGATTTGAGGCATTGTGTTCAAAACGAGCCACTCCTGCAAACTTTAGATGCCAATCTTAGCCAATCACGTGCGTGCACAGTTTCACGCCGATCGTGAAACGATCGGCGTGATCGAACGAACTGTGCCGGAGATTAGCTGTTAACAGACGGACGGACGGACGGGACGGATGAACACACACACACACACACACACACAGACACACAGATGGACGGACAGACGAACACACACACACACAGACACACGGATGGACGGACGGACGGACGGACGGACGGACGGACGGACGGACGGACAAACACACACACACACACACACACGCACACGCACACATAACTCATAACTGCCTCAGGATATGTGCAGTTATGGAAAACGAGTAGTTCTGGTCTTAATACTTCCTATTTCTAACCTCTTTCCTGAAAAGTGGGACAAAATAAAGTGCATTGGCTTGGATTTGAGGGATCCCTGGTTATTTTCAGCCCCATCCTTTTAGAATGTGAATGTTATAAATATAGCAGATACTAGGCAAATCTTGACCAATATGATTCGTCACGCTGCTTTCACTAGCTTATTAGTCTGTCTATCTGTGTCTCCGTCTCTGTCTCCGTCTCTCTCTCTCTCTCTCTCTCTCTCTCTCTCTCTTTATTTTATTTTATTTTTTATATTAACCACTAGCATCCCTATTTGCGCACACACTATCGAGTTGTGTGCTTGTAGATCTGCTATTTTCAGCGAACAGATTTGGTGTAGAGGGGAAAAAAATAGGAGACCAAGGTCCCTGCTTTATCTCTGTCTCAGCTAAGCTAAGGGGTCCTTGGCCTGAAAAACCTTGCTCTAGTAGTTAATTCCTTTTCCTCTGCTGTCTGTTACAGGTACATACTGGAGGAGGCGCGGTCCTTAGGCCTGACGGGAGCCGGTTACATCTGGATCGTCTCCAGTCTGACCACCGGAAACCCAGACTTTACCCCAGAGGTGAGGAGGCCTGCAGAGCTTAAGAGCACTTGACCTTAATTTTAAAGGGGCTACACCATGAATTTCTTCTTTTTTTGGGGGGGGAGGTATTTTTTGGGCTCCCCAGTGTCTCTTGTACCCCAATTTTTTATTTTTCTTAACATTCAGTCATTCATTCTCATTTCAGAGATTTTCAGAATGGGCGTGTCTGAACAGGCCATCTCAGAATGGCGTGACATCACTTGCATTTCTGCCCATGTATTTTGACAGACAGAATTGCTCAGTATTACCCCTCTGCCCAACAGGACGTTTTGGTATTGCAGCTGAAAGTGCTTTATAAGCTAGAGAGAAGTTAGTTGGAATGAGTATATCTGAGGCTTGATTTAGGCTCAAACCTTTTGAAAAACGTTTGAGGGACATAAACAATATGATATTAAATATTATTTTATTTTTTTTAATTCATGGTGTAGCTCCTTTAATGACCAATGATCAATCACTAACATAAGAACTGTTGTTTGATCGAAAAGGCATCAGGCTGAAAGGGATATTTCACTTTTTAAAAAAAAGTTGGGTCATTTTATCGTCTACTCAGGCTTTTGTGATCCCCCCAGACAGTTTTTAAGTTGCTTGATTCAGTATTTAGATATTTGATATTCATTTTATCAGACACGCCCCCTTCCTATACAAACCCATTATAACTTCAAACACAATTTTTAACATGTTAGATTGATCAAAAACACCCGTCCTTGGTTCTGGTGACTCACCCTGCCCTCCTAATACGCGAGGGGGCCGTGTTTTTTCGATAACGTTTTTCATTTATTTGTAATATTTCTTTTGGAAAATGAAAAAAATTAAATACAATTAAAACATTTTATAAAATAAACGAAAAATGACCCAACGTTTTTTTGAAAGTGAAATATCCCTTGAAGCTCAAAGCTTGTTTATGCCTATCCTTCCTACATGTTGATTTAACTTTGTTACATCATTTATAAAGTTCATCTTGAATGAACACTCAAATACTTTATTATTACTTTATATGCCATTGGTTCTCAAAGTGGGGTCCGGGGACCCCCAGGGGTACTTGAGGGGGTTCCAGGGGGACCCCCTCAAGTACCCCTATTTATATGCCATTGGTTCTCAAAGTGGGGTCCGGGGACCCCCAGGGGTACTTGAGGGGGTTCCATTTGTACACTCTCAGAGTTAAATTAACATTGATGTTACAATATGAATTGGGGTCCCAGAGACATACAGTACATGCTATTAAATGGGGGTCCGTAGCCTAATGCATGACAAACTGGGGGTCCTTGAAATTAAAATGGTTGAGAATCACTGCTAGAGAGCCGTAAAAATCTTCTATTATGGGGGTCCCTGGCTTATCTTTTCAAATGGGGGTCCGCGGGCTAATAAGTGTCTATTTGGGGGTCCTTGGCACGAAAAAGTTTGAGAACCACTGTTATATCTATCATCACAATCTTAGTGTTTTGCCATTTTATTTGGGGCCCCACAGGTTGAGATTAGCCGCTTTAGTGCATGAATAGGCTGCTGTGTTGGGTGTTATCTTCACCGTTCCGTGGGGATCATGCAAAGTCGTGTCTTTAGATTAGCCTCCTCCAATATTCTGTGGCTCGCTACCGGTATATCCGCTCTCTTCCTGAGGACTGGTGGCCCATACAGACAGACAGACAGACTGCAGGGACTTCTTTAGCCCGTCTTGGAGTCGCAGACAAAATGTCCCATGTCAAGGGAAAAATCCTAAGGGCTTACACGTTTTTTTTTCCCCCTCTAAATCCTGTCTCATCCAATATGACAGGGTCCACGTTTGCCAGCATGCAGCGAGCGGCTCTGAAAAAAGGTTCTTGGCAGACAGACAGTGTCCGAAAAGTTTGGTCTGATTGAATCGCGGTGGTAGTTTTTGGCTCCACTTATTCGAGCCAATTCCCAGTGCTTGACGAATGTGAACATTTCCCCCAAAAAATTGCCTGTCACAGACAGTTTGCACGTGGTGGGATGTGGGTAAACATGGAGCAGCAGAGGGTTGCGTCTGTTTACGGGCTCCCAGGCAACTGATGGGCCATCTGGGCAGAGTTTGCACTTGATTTAACCCATTGAGAGCTGAAGCCGATTCTACATGTCTCCTAAATCTCAACAGTATTCTGAAAAACGTATGTTTCTATATCAGTGGTGCTCAATCTTTTTCATGTCAACGACCCCCAAAATGATATGTATTTGGCCGCGGACCCCCATCAAAATATGTTTTTCCAGGGACCCCCCAGAAGCAAAGATTTGAGTTAAAAATGTTCGCTTTAAAAGTATTTATATTGAAAGATTTGCACACATTTTCACGATTTCTTAAAAATAGCAGATCTACAAGCTCATAGCGCGGCACTCGGTGCCGCGCTATGAGCTTGTAGATCTGCTATTTTTGAATAGACCAAAGTGTAAAATAATGCTTTTTAGCTCAAATCTAAAAATGACACAGTTCCAGGTCTTAATGGGTTAAAAACAAGGTCTGGTAAAAACTTAAGGGGGTAAACTTGCAACCGATCTGTTTCTGATTGTGTGATTAGAGGCGTTTTGGCAGTGGTGGAAAACGTACTCACACAAAAGTATCAATACTGCAAAAATACTCTGTTACAAGTAAAAGTCAGGAATTCAAAATGTACTTGAGTGAAAGTACAAAAATATTGGTATCAAAATGTACTTAAAGGAGGAGTTCACCCAAAAAATGACTTATTTTCTATCAATTACACACCCCAAGAAGCCTTGATTTCATGGATTTAATTTTGTATTTGTGGCATTCCTAAGACAATAATTTGATGAACGTGTGTATTTCCAGTAGGAGACACAAATAATCTACTTTGTGTCTCCTACCGGATACATTAGCCGGTAGGAGACGGGAATCAAATTATTAGCTTAGGAATGAGACAAAAACAAAAAAGAATCCATGAATTCAAGGCTTCATAGGGTGTGCGATTGATAGAAATTAAGTCATTTTTTGGGTGAACTCCTCCTTTAAAGTACCAAAAGTAGAAAGTACTCATTATGCAGAATGTCCCATTTCACAAGTTTTCAAAATCTTTTGAAAGTAGCAGATCTACAAGGTCACAACACGTCGCATTGCGATGCATTGTGATCTTATAGGTCGGCTATTTTCAAATGGCCGAAATGTATATAGGGCTGAAGTGGTTAATGTATGTTTTGTAATGATAATCACAATCTACAAAGTAACTACTGTATAACGTTTTCAAATAATTGTAGTGGAGTTAAAGTATAATATTTGCCTCTGAGATGTACAGTAGTGGAGTTAGTTGAAGTAAAAGTACAGAAGATTGGAAATACTCCAGTAAAGTAAAAAATCACACCCAGTGTGAAGTGGGCGGTGTGTGGTCATCACAACATGACTCACTTAAAAAAAATACAGAAGTGTTTGGGTTTTTTTAAAACACAGAAGTGTTTTTTTTAAGTCCATACTGCTATTCATAGGGCTGCACATGTGTCATGTGTTTCGCTAGCCAATCACAGTCCTGAATTTGCAAAGTCAGCCAATCACATTACAGCTAGTGGTGATGACACTAGCTGTAATGTGATTGGCTGACTTTGCAAAAGTATAGATTTGCATTGACTGTGGAAGGGTTAGCGTTGTAGACTGCGTTGTACACTATTGGCCAATCACGGTGCAGGATTGGTCAGTGTCCAAACCTCACTTATAGGGGGCGGTTACACCGCCCCAAAAATACCTAAAAATTGTATGTGTAAGTGCAGTACTTGAGTAAATGTTCTTAGTTACTTTACACCCCTGCGTTTTGGTTTATTCTACCACCAGCTGCACGCCTCTGTGTGCAGCTGGTGGTAAATTAAATGAAGGGAGACTTGTGGTAACGCAAAACAAATAATGTCTGTGAGTCCTCATATTTAATGAACATAATAATAATAAACAGCCAGGTAACAGTTGATATCAAGTCAAGAATTACACTTTTGTAAAAAAATGTAATTATAATAAACATGGCAGACGGCGTGAGCAAGGCTTTCATTTATCCTCGTTCTCTGTCGTTCTACACTGTAGCTTTCAACGTGAACCCTGAAAGAAACAAGCTTTTTTTCGTTGCTTTTTCTTAACCCATTAAGACCTGAAGCCGATTCTACAAATGTCTCCTATAAATCCCAACAGTATAAATGAAAAACGTATGTTTCTACATCAGTGGTGCTCAAACTTTTTCATGTCAAGGACCCCCAAAATTGTACGTATTTAGCCGCGGACCCCTATCTCAAAATATTTTGTTCCAGGGACCCCCAGAAGCAAAGATTTGAGTTAGAAACGCTTTAAAGGAATATAAATATATGAATTGGCTATTCAAAAATAGCAGATCTACAAGCTCATAGCGCGGCACTCTGTGCCGCGCTATGAGCTTGTATATCTACTATTTTTGAATAGCCCAAAGTGTAAAATAATGCTTTTTTTTAGCTCAAATCAAAAAGTGACACAGATGCGTCCGAGGTCTTAATGGGTTAAAACAGATCTAGACCCTGTTGTCTCATCCCACAGTTATATTTAGCATGCACACGCCTGCATAATTTAAACCCCCCCAGACAAACTTTGTTTACATTATTACCACGCATACAGACTCTTGGCCAAATGACGTACTGCACTGCAGTGTTATCTGAATACCATACATTATGTTCCTGTAGAAATGGAAACATGAATCAAAGCATAATGTGTTTAATCACATGTCCTTAACTCTTTCAGTGCCAGAGTATTTTCATAAAGTACTCCC
The DNA here is from genome assembly GCF_963454915.1 of Gymnoscopelus microlampas. Lineage (NCBI taxonomy): Eukaryota > Metazoa > Chordata > Actinopteri > Myctophiformes > Myctophidae > Gymnoscopelus > Gymnoscopelus microlampas. Next base: position 54,135,826 of record NC_139939.1, on the reverse strand, counting down.
CCAGTGCTAGCAATTTTCGTTTTTTACGGGGCCAGAGCTCTGCTCTGGACACGTATTGTTATTCGCATTATTCTGTCACTTCTTCTTCTTCTTCTTCTTCTTCTTCTTCTTCTTCTGCCACTTTTAGCAGTTCTGGCTGAACCGCGCTGTCGCTTTTTACGAAACTTGGCCATATGGTAGATGGTCATGAAAAACGATCAAAAAATAATTCTCACAATCTTTCGTCCAAAGGTGGCGCTATAGCACTCAATTGAAAATGCCAACTTTGACCAGGTACAACTCATGCCCTGTTTGACCTACAGCCATGAAACTTGGATACACATATGCGTCTCCTCATGCTGAACAACTTTCACACTCTGACTTTTGACCTCTGACCTTTAGATCTCCCACCATTTTGAATTATATGAAAAACAGTCATTGGCTCCTAACTTCTGCATTTTTTCACTTATGGAAAATCCGTTGGAAATTTTTGTAGAAAGTGGTCCAAAGTTCAAGTGTGAAACGTTTCGTGCAGATTGCTCCAAAATCCCAGGAGGAGATAGATTTTAACTATTACAGTTTTATGAAAATTATTCATCTGTGCCTAAAACATACATGCAGACTCACATTTCTTTGAAACTTTGCAGAAATGTAGAGGGTCATTCCAAATATCACTGAAACCAATCTTACTCCAATTGGCCAAAAGGGGGCGCTATAGCATTTTTTTGAAAAGGCAGACTTTAAACAGGCATAAGTCATGCCTCGTTTGGCCGAAAGTCGTGAAACTTGCTTACACATGTGCCTTGACTCATGAGGAACACACGTATCGATTTGACCATTAAGCTCCGCCCTTAGATTTTCTGCAATTTTGAGCAGTTTGAAAAATACTTGTTTTTGCCAGTTCTGGCTTAACCGTGCATACGCTTTTTACGAAACTCGGCCATATGGTAGATGCTCATGAAAAACTACCAAGAAATAATTCTCACACTCATTCGTCAAAGGGTGGCGCTATAGCACTCAATTGAAAGTGCCAACTTTGAACAGGTACAACTCATGCCCTGTTTGACCTACAACCATGAAACGTCGATACACACATGCGTCTCTTCATGCCCGACAACTTTCGTGGTCTGACTTTTGACCTCTGACCTTTAGATCGCCCACCATTTTGAATTATATGAAAAACAGTCATTGGCTCCTAACTTCTGCATTTTTTCACTTATGGAAAATCCGTTGGAAATTTTTGTATGCATTGGTCCAAAGTTCATGTGTAAAATGTTTCGTGCAGATTGCTCAAAAATCCCAGGAGGAGATAGATTTTAACTATTACAGTTTTATGAAAATTATTCATCTGTGCCTAAAACATTCATGCAGACTCACATTTCTTTGAAACTTGGCAGAAATGTACAGGGTCATTCCAAATATCACTGAAACCAATCTCACTCCAATTGGCCAAAAGGGGGCGCTATAGCAATTTTTTGAAAAGGCATACTTTAAACAGGCATAAGTCATGCCTCGTTTGGCCGAAAGTCGTGAAACTTGCTTACACATGTGCCTTGACTCATGAGGAACACATCTATCGCTTTGACCAGTAAGCTCCGCCCTTAGATTGTCCGCAATTTTGAGCAGTTTGAAAAACACTTAAACCCAGGATTTTTCAGCTATTTGCGTGAAACTGTATCATCTGTGTGATCTCCTTTTTCATAGTTACTTATCTGTTGGGCCAATGGCGTCTCCCTTAAATGAAGGCCTCACAATCTCAGGGTCGCCAGTTCAAGCCTCACTTGATGCAGACTTAATTTAAGTTGAATTGCAAACAACATGACTGTATCATTGAATACATGTGCAACTGTTAAAGGTAATGATGAAATGCTTCTTGGAGAGAGTATGTTTTTTTAATGTATGACAAACTTCATTGTGAAAATAACCGATCTACAATCTCAAAACTTTTCAGATAGCAACATGTTTCTGAGCTTGTAGATCGGCTGCTTTCACTGGTTCACTTTTATCTTCAACAGATGACCTCAGCCTGGACAAAGCTATAGCCCTATAGGTAGTGTCTCAGCCTGTGAATCCAATGGTCGAGAGTTTGATTCCTGTCAATGGCAATAGGTTGAGATGTTAATGGGTGAGGTTTTTCACCTGGGATTGCCCCCCTGCGTCCTATATATGACCACCTCAGCTGGGTTGGGCTGAAAAGAATATTCGCCTGTTGGAATCATTTGCTTTGTCTCAATTTCAATCTATTCCCTTTCCATGTCTTATTGTGCTATTATTACGGGGCCAGAGCTCAGCTCTGGACCTGTTTTGTTATTGGCAGTATTCTGTCACTTCTTCTGCCACTTTTCGCAGTTCTGGCTGAACCGTGCAGTCGCTTTTTACGAAACTCGGCCATATGGTAGATGGTCATGAAAAACGATCAAGAAATAATTCTCACAATCTTTCGTCCAAAGGTGGCGCTATAGCACTCAATTGAAAATGGAAACTTTGAACAGGTACAACTCATGCCCTGTTTGACCGGGAGCCATGAAACTTGAATACACATATGCGTCTCCTCATGCTGAACAACTTTCACCCTCTGACTTTTGACCTCTGACCTTTAGATCTCCCACCATTTTGCATTATATGAAAAACAGTCATTGGCTCCTAACTTCTGCATTTTTTCACTTATGGAAAATCCGTTGGAAATTTTTGTAGGCAGAGGTCCAAAGTTCAAGTGTTAAACGTTTTGTGCAGATTGCTCAAAAATCCCAGGAGGAGATAGATTTTAACTATTGCAGTTTTATGAAAATTATTCATCTGCCCCTAACACATACATGCAAGACTCACATTTCTTTGAAACTTTGCAGAAATGTACAGGGTCATTCCAAATATCACTGAAACCAATCTTACTCCAATTGGCCAAAAGGGGGCGCTATAGCAATTTTTTGAAAAGGCAGACTTTAAACAGGCATAAGTCATGCCTCGTTTGGCCGAAAGTCGTGAAACTTGCTTACACATGTGCCTTGACTCATGAGGAACACATCTATCGCTTTGACCAGTAAGTGCCGCCCTTAGATTGTCCGCAATTTTGAACAGTTTGAAAAACACTTAAACCCAGGATTTTTCAGCTATTTGCGTGAAACTGTATCATCTGTGTGATCTCCTTTTTCACAGTTACTTGTCTGTTGGGCCAATGGTGTCTCCCTTAAATGAATGCCTCACAATCTCAAGGTTGCCAGTTCAAGCCTCACTTGATGCAGACTTAATTTAAGTTGAATTGCAAACAACATGACTGTATCAATGAATACATATGCAAATGGTAAAGATAACCTGAAATGCTTATTTGAGAGTACATTTTTTCAAAGTATGACATACTTCATTCTGAAAATAGCTGATCTACAATCTCACAACTTTTCATGGTTTGTGAGCTTGTAGATCGGCTACTTTCACTAGTTTTGGTTCTGAGGAGATGTACAATTTCTTCATTGGTAAATGGTTTGTGAACGAGTGATCTTAGTGTTAGTGAAACAGGGGCTTGGTTCATGAAAGAAGGCAAGACTTTATGATCTTCAACAGACAATATCAGCCTGGACAAAGCTATAGCACTATAGGTAGTGTTGCAGCCTATTAGTCTGAAGGTTGAGAGTTCGAATCCTGTTAATGGCAGTAGGTTGAGATGTCCAATCAAACCATTATGTTTCCATCTCTCTCTCTCATCAATCTATTGTTTCCATGTCACTCTCTCTCTCTTCAATCTATTCCGTTTCCATGTCTCTCTCTCTCTCTCTATTCACTGGCCCCGTATTATCGCTGCTTGCAGCTATATTACGAATTGTTTTTCGCTCCCTCTCAATTCAAGGCTAATCTTAGTTCTGGCTTAACCGTGCTGTCGCTTTTTACGAAACTCGGCCATATGGTAGATGGTCATGAAAAACGATCAAGAAATAATTCTCACAATCTTTCGTCCAAAGGTGGCGCTATAGCACTCAATTGAAAATGGCAACTTTGAACAGGTACAACTCATGCCCTGTTTGACCTACAGCCTTGAAACTTGGATACACATATGCGTCTCCTCATGCTGAACAACTTTCACCCTCTGACTTTTGACCTCTGACCTTTAGATCTCCCACCATTTTGAATTATATGAAAAACAGTCATTGGCTCCTAACTTCTGCATTTTTTCACTTATGGAAAATCCGTTGGAAATTTTTGTAGGCAGTGGTCCAAAGTTCAAGTGGTAAACGTTTCGTGCAGATTGCTCAAAAATCCCAGGAGGAGATAGATTTTAACTATTACAGTTTTATGAAAATTATTCATCTGTGCCTAAAACATACATGCAGACTCACATTTCTTTGAAACTTTGCAGAAATGTGCAGGGTCATTCCAAATATCACTGAAACCAATCTCACTCCAATTGGCCAAAAGGGGGCGCTATAGCAATTTTTTGAAAAGGCAGACTTTAAACAGGCATAAGTCATGCCTCGTTTGGCCAAAAGTCGTGAAACTTGCTTACACATGTGCCTTGACTCATGAGGAACACACGTATCGATTTGACCATTAAGCTCCGCCCTTAGATTTTCCGCAATTTTGAGCAGTTTGAAAAATACTTGTTTTGCCAGTTCTCGCTTAACCGTGCATACGCTTTTTACGAAACTCGGCCATATGGTAGATGCTCATGAAAAACTACCAAGAAATAATTCTCACACTCATTCGTCAAAGGGTGGCGCTATAGCACTCAATTGAAAGTGCCAACTTTGAACAGGTACAACTCATGCCCTGTTTGACCTACAACCATGAAACTTCGATACACACATGCGTCTCTTCATGCCCGACAACTTTCGTGGTCTGACTTTTGACCTCTGACCTTTAGATCTCCCACCATTTTGAATTATATGAAAAACAGTCATTGGCTCCTAACTTCTGCATTTTTTCACTTATGGAAAATCCGTTGGAAATTTTTGTAGGCAGAGGTCCAAAGTTCAAGTGGTAAACGTTTCGTGCAGATTGCTCAAAAATCCCAGGAGGAGATAGATTTTAACTATTACAGTTTTATGAAAATTATTCATCTGTGCCTAAAACATACATGCAGACTCACATTTCTTTGAAACTTTGCAGAAATGTACAGGGTCATTCCAAATATCACTGAAACCAATCTTACTCCAATTGGCCAAAAGGGGGCGCTATAGCAATTTTTTGAAAATGCAGACTTTAAACAGGCATAAGTCATGCCTCGTTTGGCCGAAAGTCGTGAAACTTGCTTACACATGTGCCTTGACTCATGAGGAACACACGTATCGATTTGACCATTAAGCTCCGCCCTTAGATTGTCCGCAATTTTGAGCAGTTTGAAAAACACTTAAACCCAGGATTTTTCAGCTATTTGCGTGAAACTGTATCATCTGTGTGATCTCCTTTTTCACAGTTACTTGTCTGTTGGGCCAATGGCGTCTCCCTTAAATGAATGCCTCACAAACTCAAGGTCGCCAGTTCAAGCCTCACTTGATGTAGACTTAATTTAAGTTGAATTGCAAACAACATGACTGTATCAATGAATACATGTGCAAATGGTAAAGATAACCTGAAATGCTTATTTGAGAGTACGTTTTTTACGTATGACATACTTCATTCTGAAAATAGCTGATCTACAATCTCACAACTTTTCATGGTTTGTGAGCTTGTAGATCGGCTACTTTCATTAGTTTTGGTTCTGAGGAGATGTACAATTTCTTCATTGGTAAATGGCTTGTGAACGAGTGATCTTAGTGTTAGTGAAACAGGGGCTTGGTTCATGAAAGAAGGCAAGAGTTTATGATCTTCAACAGACAATATCAGCCTGGACAAAGCTATAGCACTATAGGTAGTGTTGCAGCCTATTAGTCTGAAGGTTGAGAGTTCGAATCCTGTTAATGGCAGTAGGTTGAGATGTCCAATCAAACCATTATGTTTCCATCTCTCTCTCTCATCAATCTATTGTTTCCATGTCACTCTCTCTCTCTTCAATCTATTCCGTTTCCATGTCTCTCTCTCTCTCTATTCACTGGCCCCGTATTATCGCTGCTTGCAGCTATATTACGAATTGTTTTTCGCTCCCTCTCAATTCAAGGCTAATCTTAGTTCTGGCTTAACTGTGCTGTCGCTTTTTACGAAACTCGGCCATATGGTAGATGGTTATGAAAAACGATCAAGAAATAATTCTCACAATCTTTCGTCAAAAGGTGGCGCTATAGCACTCAATTGAAAATGGCAACTTTGAACAGGTACAACTCATGCCCTGTTTGACCTACAGCCATGAAACTTGGATACACATATGCGTCTCCTCATGCTGAACAACTTTCACCCTCTGACTTTTGACCTCTGACATTTAGATCTCCCACCATTTTGAATTATATGAAAAACAGTCATTGGCTCCTAACTTCTGCATTTTTTCACTTATGGAAAATCCGTTGGAAATTTTTGTAGGCAGTGGTCCAAAGTTCAAGTGTTAAAAATTTCGTGCAGATTGCTCAAAAATCCCAGGAGGAGATAGATTTTAACTATTACAGTTTTATGAAAATTATTCATCTGTGCCTAAAACATACATGCAGACTCACATTTCTTTGAAACTTTGCAAAAATGTACAGGGTTATTCCAAATATCACTGAAACCAATCTTACTCCAATTGGCCAAAAGGGGGCGCTATAGCAATTTTTTGAAAAGGCAGACTTTAAACAGGCATAAGTCATGCCTCGTTTGGCCGAAAGTCGTGAAACTTGCTTACACATGTGCCTTGACTCATGAGGAACACACGTATCGATTTGACCAGTAAGCTCCGCCCTTAGATTTTCCGCAATTTTGAGCAGTTTGAAAAATACTTGTTTTTGCCAGTTCTGGCTTAACCGTGCATACGCTTTTTACGAAACTCGGCCATATGGTAGATGCTCATGAAAAACTACCAAGAAATAATTCTCACACTCATTCGTCAAAGGGTGGCGCTATAGCACTCAATTGAAAGTGCCAACTTTGAACAGGTACAACGCATGCCCTGTTTGACCTACAACCATGAAACTTCGATACACACATGCGTCTCTTCATGCCCGACAACTTTCGTGGTCTGACTTTTGACCTCTGACCTTTAGATCGCCCACCATTTTGAATTATATGAAAAACAGTCATTGGCTCCTAACTTCTGCATTTTTTCACTTATGGAAAATCCGTTGGAAATTTTTGTAGGCAGTGGTCCAAAGTTCAAGTGTTAAACATTTCGTGCAGATTGCTGAAAAATCCCAGGAGGAGATAGATTTTAACTATTGCAGTTTTATGAAAATTATTCATCTGTGCCTAAAACATACATGCAGACTCACATTTCTTTGAAACTTTGCAGAAATGTACAGGGTCATTCCAAATATCACTGAAACCAATCTCACTCCAATTGGCCAAAAGGGGGCGCTATAGCAATTTTTTGAAAAGGCAGACTTTAAACAGGCATAAGTCATGCCTCGTTTGGCCGAAAGTCGTGAAACTTGCTTACACATGTGCCTTGACTCATGAGGAACACACGTATCGATTTGACCATTAAGCTCCGCCCTTAGATTGTCCGCAATTTTGAGCAGTTTGAAAAACACTTAAAGCCAGGATTTTTCAGCTATTTGCGTGAAACTGTATCATCTGTGTGATCTCCTTTTTCACAGTTACTGGTCTGTTGGGCCAATGGCGTCTCCCTTAAATGAATGCCTCACAATCTCAAGGTCGCCAGTTCAAGCCTCACTTGATGCAGACTTAATTTAAGTTGAATTGCATACAACATGACTGTATCAATGAATACATGTGCAAATAGTAAAGATAACCTGAAATGCTTATTTGAGAGTACGTTTTTTCAACGTATGACATACTTTATCTGAAAATAGCTGATCTACAATCTCACAACTTTTCATGGTTTGTGAGCTTGTAGATCGGCTACTTTCACTAGTTTTGGTTCTGAGGAGATGTACAATTTCTTCATTGGTAAATGGTTTGTGAACGAGTGATCTTAGTGTTAGTGAAACAGGGGCTTGGTTCATGAAAGAAGGCAAGAGTTTATGATCTTCAACAGACAATATCAGCCTGGACAAAGCTATAGCACTATAGGTAGTGTTGCAGCCTATTAGTCTGAAGGTTGAGAGTTCGAATCCTGTTAATGGCAGTAGGTTGAGATGTCCAATCAAACCATTATGTTTCCATCTCTCTCTCTCATCAATCTATTGTTTCCATGTCACTCTCTCTCTCTTCAATCTATTCCGTTTCCATGTCTCTCATTCTCTCTACTATTCACTGGCCCCGTATTATCGCTGCTTGCAGCTATATTTTTGTTTTGTTATTTTGTCATTTAATTTTCAAATAGATTGTCTATATGCAGTATTAAACTCATACGACAGTTCTACCAGTAGAGAGCAGCAAATCGAGCCATTGATCACCTCGTTGACTCGCTCGTCCCCCTCCCAAACAGGCTCACGTCACATCCGGTCATAAACGGATGTGACGTTTTCGACAATATCTGATCGGGTTAAAATACGATGTTATACACGACTACGATGACTGATCGTCACCCAGACCAAAGAGAGTAGCAGTAGACCTCTCCGTTCGTTTTGTATACCATGTGAAAAAACGTGACTTTCCCTATTCTGGCTGAAAATGACCGCGGGAAAAAATGAGAACCGGAAACGGAATCTGCGTCATGAAACCGGAACCCAATGAGTCTGAAGGAGTCAGGAAGTGAAAGTGATCATGAAAAATAAACAGAATAGCGCGACCACAGTAAAAAGTAAAAACTCTGGATTTCTCGTTCTGGCAGCGAGGGTACTCGGGGAAAACTCGGGGTATCTCGGGGCGTGGCACTGAGAGAGTTAATCACATGTCCTTAATTATTTTTTAAATACTGTATATGTTTATTGCGGTTGAGCTTAAACCATCTACCATCTGTTTCCTCTTCCCTTGTCTGTGTAACTGTCTGCTATATATCCATCGCTGACCTCCAGACAAGCCATAGTTGCAAAACAACAGTAGCGGAAAGTAACTAAGTACATTTACTCAAGTACTGTACTTAAGTACACTTTTTAGGGATTTTTACTTTACTGGCGTGTTTACAGTACTTTTTCTTCTAGTCCACTACATCTCAGATGGAAATATTGTACTTTTACTCTAGTACAATTATTTGAAAAGCTTTTATAGTTACTAATTGCTTAGATTGTGATTATTATTACAGAACATACATTAAGCACTTCAGCCCTATATACATTTGGGCCATTTGAAAGTAGCCGATCTACAAGCTCACAATGCGCCGCGATGTGTCACGATTCTGCATAATGAGTACTTTCTACTTTTGGTACTTTAAGTATATTTTTTATACCAAAACTTGTGTACTTTTGCTCAAGTACATTTTGAATTCTGGACTTTTTCCCTGGAGTATTACTACATTGCAGTATTGATACTTTTACTTTAGGTAAAGAAATTGAGTACTTATTCCACCACTGCAAAACAAACAAACAAACAAACGAACGAAACAAAACAGATTCTCCAGTTTCATACCGAAATGTATACGCAAACTCGGGTCTGTGTGGGCAGCCTAGCACGCAGACATGGATTTTTAGATTAACCCATTGAGACCTGAAGCCGATTCTACATGTCTCCTAAATCTCAACAGTTTTCTAAAAAAACGTATGTTTCTATATCAGCGGTGCTCAATCTTTTTCATGTCAAGGACCCCCAAAATTATATGTATTTGGCCGCGGACCCCCATCAAAATGTTGTTCCAGGGACCCCAGAAACAAAGATTTGAGTTAAAAATGTTCGCTTTAAAAATATATATATTTCAAAGATTTGCACACATTTTCACGATTTTTCAAAAATAGCAGATCTACAAGCTCGTAGCGCGGCACTCGGTGCTGCGCTACGAGCTTGTAGATCTGCTATTTTTGAATAGCCTAAGTGTAAAATAATGCTTTTTAGCTCAAATCTAAAAATGACACAGTTCCAGGTCTTAATGGGTTAATCCCTATGACGTTACCCGAGGCGAGCCGAAAGCCCCTCAAATTCTATTTTGAACAAAAATGTCAGCCTCGTCTCTGACCATAGCCTGGGGGGCTGCAGCAGCAGAGAAGCGGACGGCCGATTCACTCGACTGCTCACACCGCCAGTAAAACAACCCGCCTCGGACCCAATCAGAAATGTTGTCTGGAAACAGTGACGGCTCCAGGGGGGGGGGGGTACGGGGTGAAGGTTTAGCCCCCCCCCTAAGTCCCCTCTCCCCACAAACCCAATTGTTATGAAAAAATATTTATGGAATAAATAAATTAAATATATCTCTGCTGTCTGGCAAAAAAACAGCTCCAAAGTGGTTTTGTCCATCATTGATAAGAACAGCTGAATGGACCTCCACGCTCACAATGAGGTTGGAGGTCAAAAGGGGGTGGGGCCTGGAGTTAGCAAAACCAGCTAACTCCACCCTCCTTTGGTGGAGTTAGCTGGTTTAGCAGACAGTTTTGAGGATCCAATGGAGTTAGCTGGTTTCTGCCAGACAGCGACGAATTCGATATAAACTGCTCACAAAATGTAAGGAAACTTGAATTTGGGCCAGTATATCTCCCTTTTACTAATACCAATCAGTAAAGTGTTATATATCATTTTTATTGGTGATTAGTCACCTTTACAACGAGGTACAGCTTGTAAGCATCGGGCATTCATGGAATGAGCAACACAGGCAAACGTGTGGGTAGCGCCGAGAAAATATGTGCCAAAATGGCCTGTTAAGACTTTTCTGCTGACATTCAATGTCGTGACATTCATGACATTAAATGGGCTCACAGGTGTGTGACTGCCTCACAGGTGAGTGACTGGCACCTGAACATGGGTTCTGCAACTTTGTTGAGTTTGTGTATGCTCCAAGCAGCAACACGGCCCCCATGGAAAGATGACACTTTTGTCAGGATAAGTGAAGTGAAGCTGGTGTTCCGTTATGCAGAGTGACAGCATTATTTGGTGTTAGCCCTGGTACCATTTCCAAACGTAGGACTAAATTCTGTGAGACTGGTGAAGTCAACAAGGAAGACAACAACCCAGACCCCTTACTTCACTGAGGAACCATAGATTTACAGGCAAGATTTGCACAACGGTACCAAAGACAGATGTCAAAGTTGCAGGGCCCATGCTCAGGTGCCAGTCAATCATACACCTTTGACTGGCCTGCAAATGGTACCAGGGCTGACATCAAATAATGTGTAATCTGCGTAACGGAACACCAGCTTCACTTGCCCTATTGCACGGGCCTTATCCTGAAGGGGCAAACGTGGCATCTTTCTATGGGGGCAGTGTTGCTGCTTGGAGCATACACAAACTCAACAAAGTTGCAGAACCCACCTCTCAGCAGGTGTGTGCTGGCAGGTCGCTCAAAACAAGAGCGATTACCAGCAAAAGCATATTGGGTGATTTTGGCACATTTTTCCCGGCGCTACCTACACGTTTGCCTGTGTTGCTCATTCCATGAATGCCCGATGCTTACAAGCTGTACCTCGTTGTAAAGGTGACTAATCACCGATAAAAATGATATACAACACTTTACTGATTGGTATTAGTAAAGGGGAGATATAATGGCCCAAATTCAAGTTTCCTTACATTTTGTGAGCAGTTTATATGTGAAAGACAATTGACTGACTTCTATGTAAACCATTCTATAACATCATACTTTTTATCTATTTATTAAACTAGGATCGTTGAATCTCGTATTAGTATTATTCATTATTGTTTGTTGCCGAAATTCATCAGCCCCCCATAGCCCCCCCAGTCACAATTCTCTGGAGTCGTCACTGTCTGGAAAATAAGGCATTGTGGCATCAACATTTTTTTTGGTGTTGCGCTGATGTTTGTTTGCTGCCGAATTCTGTTATTATAGGAGGACCAACTTAAGGCCTGCCATGTTGGTCTCAGCCGGTTGTGGAGAAACGATAGAAACGTTTCTCCTGTATCACGACACCCTGTCGCTAAACGTTACTTGAGTATCTTCTATACTTTGACTCAAGTACTGGGGGAGTAGTGGAGTACTTTGTCCTACGGCTGGGTTGTGGAAGAATTGATATAAAAAAGTTATCTCCTGTAATATCTCGACACCCTGTCTGTCGCTATAAACTGCCTGCCTGGACTTCTCAGAGCGTATCGAGGGATGTCGCTGTGATGTGACTGGATGACATGGTAGTTAAGTTTAGTCTGCATTCTTCTTCCCACCGAAAAAAAAACAATATCGGACACCTCCTGCCAAAACCTGCCGGAAGATTCCAGAAGCTGCCAAATAGAAGCGTCGTCCTCCTGCCTGCGCCTCCTCGGCCATCAACTGTCTAACTCTCTAGCTTTTCCTACTAGTGTTTTATATGTTTAAAAACCTTCACCATCCCAAGTGGTGGAGAGTACATCTCTTTGCTGTTGGGTCCAAAACCCTAACTTTTCGGGATTCAAATACAAAAATGGCAAAAGTAGCAGATCTACAAGCTCGAAACGCGTCGCTTCGCGCCGCGTTTCGAGCTTGTAGATCTGCTACTTTTGATGCTTGTTGTGTGACGCTGTAGGATGATCGAGTAGGGCGTTAATTTACGAAAAAACACAAACAGTTGTGAATATGGAGATTAAAGGTTTCTGCTCCGACAGCAACGATTTACTCACTGTCATGCACTATAGGGGATTCGTGACAAAAAGAGGGAGTCCACACAAAGTCCAACGTTTTAAATTATATTTTTTGATCTGAATTAATTAATATTGAATAGTCAAAAGCAATCAAGTACTGTATGAGATGCGAGCAAGTCAGTAATCAGTAATGTGTGCAGTGTATGGATGTGTGGAACGGGCTGTGTGAGTGTTGTATAAAAGGTGTGTAAAAAGGGAACTGAAACAAAAGGGTTAGGCCCCACACAGGCCAGGTGGCAACCCTCAGCAGAGATCCTGCTTCCAGGGAGGAGAGAGAGAGAGAGAGTTAGAGGCTGGTAAGAGAGGTCACTCTCTCAGGGACGTCGCAGGCTCTCAGAAGGTGGGGGGTGTACAAAAGGCTCAACCATTAACTCAGAGGTCAGAGTGACCTCCTCATGAGTCACACTCAACAAGCACCAGGTGCGTTTAATTGACTGATTAGAGTCAGCACAGGGGTAGTGTAATTCGTTTGTGAGCTCAGTACAGCTCAGGTCTTCAGAGAGTGTGCGTCTCTGACCACGTGTGAGTAGTGATTCATGATGTTATTATGTTTAGTTGAATTATATCCCACACAGTTTACTTATGTTGTATTATTGGTGACACATTTGTACTGTTTGTTCAAGTTTGCCAAATACTGTATTGATAATGATTCTGTATGTTTTGTTATTTCTTATGTAGAACCACACACTGACCAACCTGTAACTGTGCCTGTGCATTTCATCAGTAAAAACCTTAAAGGACTTTTATGCCTCCCGTGTCTTAAATGACATCCCATATTGTTGACTACATAGCCCATAAACCTTCACTACAATTAATGGTCCTTCGAACCCGGATAGAGTCAATGATATGGCAACCAGTAGTCTCCCCTCTTCCCCAACCGTGCGCCCCAAACGCTCCATGCAGCCCCCCAGATACCTGGATGAGTATGAAGTTGCATATCCAGGCCAACGTAGCACACAGCATATGCACAGGCACGAAGAGGAGAGAGAGCAGCCCAGCCCTGCTAGAAGCACATCCTCACTGACAGCAAGGCAGAGCATGAATGAAGCCATCGTTCATCAAGTTTTGGAGACAGCGCGTCAACAGAGTGAGACGGCCAGGAAGCAAACAGAGCTCTTGGAGTTTGTCCTGCGTCATTCCCCCCGGTCCTCAGCTCAGTCATCAAGGAGGTCATCACGGCATCAGTCACCAGTTCGCCAACTCTACGACAGATTAGGTGAACTGCCCACTAACCAATTCCCTGCCCCTCACGATTCCCAAACTGAGGAGGACCAAAGAGTCATTGCAGAACTAACCCAGCAGTTCGACCATGCAAATATCCACGTGCAGCAGTGGGAAACGCCACCGCCTATCAACCGAGTCACTCAACCCCCTAATCACGCGCTCGACTTGAACTATGACTTTCAGGCTAATTGGCAGGCTAATGAGCATAACCTGGCTTCCCATCCGCAGCCCAGCCATCCTAATGTGTTAACCCAGGGCCAACAGCAGCTGTTAGGCTCACCAATGGCTGGATCAGAATACAGTGTGCTGTCCTCCTACCCCATCTCACCGGGCGCAGCTGATGCAGCATCACCTAGCCGAATCCAAGCACAAAGAGCCCCTGTTGCTTCACCCCCAAGGCAGCTTAGCCATCAGCCTCGAGTGTGGGTGCCACCCCCGCATTCATTTCTAGCAGCGCACCAGCCAGTACAGGTGCATCCGCCTGTGCCTCAGCCAGCACATCAGTCCTCACACCAGTTTGCGCCCTTGCACGCAACTCAGTCCACACATCCACTTGTGCCTCAGCACATGCCACAGTTTATCCACCAGTCTGCACATCAGCCTTCTTATGGGTCCAACCAGTACTACCAAGGAAACCCAGCCAGGCCAGCACCCAATCAACCTACGGTGTATCAGTACGCACCTGCCAATATAGAAGGCCCGTCGTTTCCTGATTTTACCAAGGAGGATAGAGCCCAATATGTGGAGCTACGCCTTTGCCTCAGCACCCTCCTGCATCCTTCCCTCTCTGAGCACTACAAGTATGCCATCCTGTTGAAGCATATTAAGGTGCTACAGGCTCATCGTCTGGTGCTAGCTCATGCAGAGTCTAGAATGCCCTACTCTGACTCCCTGAAAGCACTAGACGAACGTTACGGACGCCCATATCAGTTTGCACTGAGAGAGATAGAAGACATGGAACGTCTACCGCCTATCCGTGACGATAGGGCCCTCGATGACTTTGCCGTCAGAGTGCAGTCGCTAGTCGGGATGTTGAAGTCTCTCAAAGCTGAAGGTCACGAGGAACTCTACTGTGGCTCAAATGTGAAGCGCCTCCTCAATAGGCTCTCCAAACACCAACAAGAGAGGTTCCGTCGCCAGCAGTACAGGAAGGATCCCGGCAATATGAAGCTGTCTCTCATTGACTTTGCAGAATGGCTGAAGGTTGAAGTCAGATGCTTGGACATTGAGCCCTCCCTTCAAGCTTATGGTGAAAAGGATAATAGGGACAACAGACAGCAAAACTCCAAGCCTAAGGTCACTACAGTGATGCATGGAACAGTCAGTTCTGAAGATTCTCCCTCCGACATGCCCTCTGAAGCAGCTCCTCCTGTTGAGACAAAAGGGAAGGGCAAGATATACTGCCCTTACTGTGAGTCAGAACACTACCTCAGTCAATGTGAGTGCTTCGCCAAGCTGACCAAGACGGAGATAGTAGATTGGATCAAAGCCAAGAGAAGGTGCTGGCGATGCGGCCGTTCTCACCTAGCCTCCGCCTGTGACTTGAAGAAGCCGTGTCGACTATGTAAGGCCAAGCACCTCTCCGTCTTGCATGAAGTCAACCAGAGGAGTGAGAATGAGGTCAACCAGAGGAGCGAGAATGAATCCACCATAACTTCCACAGCAGAGACTCATTACCTGGACCAACCAAATGGTTATAGAGGAGTTCTGCTGAAGATTGTCAGAGTCAACCTGCACTACCAGAACAGAGTGTTCGACACATATGCCGTGTTGGACGATGGCTCGGAGAGAACATTCCTGCTGTCCTCAGCAGCGCGTCGCCTGGGGATACAGGGTCAAGCAGAAGATCTGACTCTCCGTACTATCCGCCAGGATATTAAGACACTGCCAGGTTCACGTATCTCCTTCACCATTGCGCCATCATCACAGCCAAGAAAGCTGTTCACCATTAAAGATGCCTTCACAAGTGAACACCTAGGCTTGTCTCAGTACAGCTACCCAGTTGCTCAACTTCAGAAGAAGTATCGCCACCTCCAAGGTTTGGCACTCACGCCCATCGACGGAGTTCAGCCAACCCTCCTGATTGGATCTGATCATGCCGATCTGATCGTTCCAATCAAGCCAGTGCACCTGGGCCCCCCTGGTGGCCCCGTAGCTGTCAAGACTAACCTCGGCTGGACACTCCAAGGTCCAGCAAAGTACCTGCAGCAACAGCTCCCTCACATACAGTGCTTGTTCACTGCAGTTTCCTCTCCTTCTGCTGAGCTATTCAGTGAACAGCTGTGGCAGTTGGAGGTCCCGCCTTTCAAAAGTGAGAGGTCAGTGACCAGATCCAGACAGGACAAGTACTCAGTGGACCTGTTGGAGGCAGAGACCACCCGTGTAGAGGCCAATGGAGTGCTTCGAGATGCTACTCCCCTCCTGCGAGTCCAAATTATGCCCAAGCTGCAATTTCCAAAGGACGTTGTGATGAGAAACATGTGGAACACCGGTCCCGCCTTCCTTAAGCAGCCACGCAATGGCTTGCCACCTTCACCTGCTGTCACCGAGGTCTCGGATGAGACAGAGACAAAGAAGTCTGCATTCTGTGGCCTCACCATTCCTACTCCACAACCCCCAGCCGCTGAAGACTACTCCACCTTCAAGGAGCTCCTTGAGGCCACAAGCAGGTCACTGCACGGGGCGGCCTCCCAGTCAAGCGTTCCCAGTGCAGATTTCCAAATCCTCCAGAGTGCGCAAGGTGGACAGAATGGAAAGGCGATTTCATCCAAAAGTAAGCTCCTAACACTTGCCCCAGAGTATGATGCCTCTAAAGGCCTCATCTACAGCCAATCTACCAACCTGGAGGAAGGTGCTGTGCACCAGATTGTGCTGGAGCCCAAGCACCCGGTCACACAGCTCATTATACGGCAGTATGACAACAAGTTATTCCATCCTGGAGCTGAGAGGGTCTTTGCAGAACTTCGCCGGAAGTTTTGGATCCTCCAAGGCCGCGAAGCAGTGCGGCGCCATCAGAGATCTTGCCCAGAGTGCCAGAAGTGGAGAGCGAAGCCAACCATCCCCAGGGTGACAGATCTGCCTTGTCGTCTCCACCTCATGAAGCCTCCATTCTACTCTACAGGAGTGGACCGCTTCGGCCCGTTCCAGGTCAAGCGACATACACAAGACCGGTGGCCAAGCTCATCGAGCTTCTGGCCATTCCAGACGACACCCCGACCACAGCCCCTGGGGACAGTTGAGCCTTCTCAGGAGCTAATTCACACCGTGACTTAGGGGGCGGCTGTACAAAAGGCTCAACCATTAACTCAGAGGTCAGAGTGACCTCCTCATGAGTCACACTCAACAAGCACCAGGTGCGTTTAATTGACTGATTAGAGTCAGCACAGGGGTAGTGTAATTCGTTTGTGAGCTCAGTACAGCTCAGGTCTTCAGAGAGTGTGCGTCTCTGACCACGTGTGAGTAGTGATTCATGATGTTATTATGTTTAGTTGAATTATATCCCACACAGTTTACTTATGTTGTATTATTGGTGACACATTTGTACTGTTTGTTCAAGTTTGCCAAATACTGTATTGATAATGATTCTGTATGTTTTGTTATTTCTTATGTAGAACCACACACTGACCAACCTGTAACTGTGCCTGTGCATTTCATCAGTAAAAACCTTAAAGGACTTTTATGCCTCCCGTGTCTTAAATGACATCCCATATTGTTGACTACATAGCCCATAAACCTTCACTACAGGGGGGATGGACCTTCGGTGGACTATACCCCTTACTTTACACTTTGGGCTATTCAAAAATAGCAGATCTACAAGCTCATAGCGCGGCACCGAGTGCCGCGCTATGAGCTTGTAGATCTGCTATTTTTGAAAAAGCGTGAAAAACATTTGTAACTGTCAAATGTAAACAAATTCTGTATTTTCAAAAGTTTTTTGGGCGGATTTTGTTAGTTATTTTCGTGTTTTGGTTACTTTATTTCGGTTTTAGTGTTAGGGTTAGGTTATTTAATTCTTATTTTTTGCCTGATTCTACCGATTTCATATCAAAAGAAATCACGGATCTGTGAGAGTGAGGGTGTCGCGTCGTACGCACAGTGAATGGCCGTGACGCCCCTGACCGGAGCTGACGCCCACTCTCCGCTGGAAACTTGTGGATATACTCTCCCAAACCATGCACCCCACCCAGCTGTACCTTGTTGGTCTAACGGCCTGCTCCACTCCATCCTACTCACTCAGGCTTCGTCCACACGTACACGGGTATTTTCATAAACGTAGCTTTATATATGCGTTTTGGGGGGTTCGTCCACACGCAAACGCGTTTTTGCTCCATGTAAACGCATCTTTTGGAAAACTCCTGCCACAGTGTAGATTTTTAAAAACTCCGGCTATGTGTTCCCGTGTGGACACGGTAAACGGAGTTTTTGCATGGGTCGTTTAACGTTTAGCCGTTGTCGTGTGGACAGAGAGATTTTTTAAAACAGGGCCGTGTAGACGCGGAGGTTTTCAAAAACGAAAACGAAATATCTGCGTTTATGAAAATACCCGTGTACGTGTGGACGAAGCCTCAGGCTGCAGGCTAGCCAACAGTGAAGGCAGAGGGGGCGGGGCCGTCAAATCACGTACTGTGGCCATTGATTTTCCCCATGCGAGATCAAGGTCATAACTCAAGTACAGTTTTGAGTTACATTTAGTTTACTAGAGTATTTAGAAATAATAATAATAATACTTGAAACTTCTACTCCACTACATCTCAGAGGTAAAAAAAAACCTCAACTTTTAGAAATGACTTGTTTTGCAGTGGTGAAAAGTACTTAAAGACGCACTGAAGTGACATTTTCGGTCATTTTATTTTGAAGGTTCAGCCTGAAACGTCGGCTTAACGACTCTAAACCAATCAGAAGGTCCCATCCCTTCAGGCTATGGGACGTTGGATCTCAATCACTTCAGCCGTGCGCAACACGGCCAGTGTTTGTTTACAAGTGAGAGAGAGAGACGGCCAGTGAAGCACGTTTGCTACTACCTGGCTTATTTCTAACCTATAATGTTTTCAGATACATATTTTAGTGTGCAGATTAAGTTTAAAATGAGTAATACACTCATCTTCAATGAGATTCAAAACGGAGTATATCTGTAATTAAAATCAGCTGTGTTTGAAGAACGTGCAGCTATGGGAATCAAACAGGTGCATGTAATCAAGATTCTTTTATATTCATGAAGGCTGCGTTATGTCATCACGCAGCACGTTTTCGTTTACAGGAAGTAATTAAGATTGGCTTTTTAGGGACTTTAGATGTAAAAATACACAAAAATTGTTTTTTTCATTTTTTTGGGCATCTATTGTTAGGTATGCCCATATGATGACCACGGATATGCTCTAAAAGTGTGAAAAACATATTTTTCATTTCACTACACCTTTAAGTAACACTTAATCAAGTTCTGTACTTAAGTACAATTTTGAGTTACATTTACTACTCTTTTTTTATAGGCTACTATATATATAAAGTCTCCAATACAGAGGCAAACGTTGTACTCTTTTACTCAACTTCAAATATTTTTAAACTTTACTTACTAGTTACTTAAATATATTACACTGTTGTTATTATTATTATTATTTCAACATGTTTTTTTTGCTGCAAGCTTGAACATCTGCTATTTTATGTTGGAAGTTTGGAAAAATTTGAATAATTTTGCATTTTTCAACACAAATTTTCTCTTCTGTGGGTCCCTGCATGGCACAAACTCTTTTCAGATGGGGGTCCGAGGCCAAAATACACATCAATTTGGGGGTCCTTGAGATGAAAAAAGTTTGATAAGCACTGCTTTAAGTAATAAAGTACTTCCTCCATACAGATGTTCCCTCTGGGTATGATCTCGGTGTCGTATGACGAGTGGGAGTACCCGCTGGACACGCGGGTTCGAGACGGCGTGGGCATCATCGTGTCGGGGGCCACCGCCATGCTGAGGGAGAAGGGGGAGGTGCCAGAGGCCCAGGGCAGCTGCTACAGCCAACCGGGAGACAGGAGCCCGGGGAAGCTCCCGCCCAGTGCCCTGCGCAGGTCAGACATACGTCACTGTGTGTGTGTGTGTGTGTGTGTGTGTGTGTGTGTGTGTGTGTGTGTGTGTGTGTGTGTGTGTGTGTGTGTGTGTGTGTGTGTGTGTGTATGTGCTCACGCGCGTGTGTTGTTGTGTGTGCGTTGTGCAGTGTCACACCAAAGCATCACATAACTGTGTAGTTACAATGCAGCTATAGTTTCACAAGGACATTTCCCACCTCTAGAACATGTGATCCAGATCATTACCTTAATGTGCAACATTGTTTTCTCACTCAACAGTGAACAACATACAGTATAAGTGTATACAGGGTATCTGCACATTTATAAAGTGAAAATGTAAGGACTTTTAAGACATTTTTAATACAAAATTGACCAAATTGCAAATATTGTGAAAATGGTCGATCTGCAAGCTCACAACGCCTCCCACTAGTTTGGTTATTTTCACAATATTTATTTACTAAATGTAATGCCTACAATTACAAGTGCTTGTTGGGGTGGGGGGTTCCCCAGTTCAAATAAGATTATTTTGGGGGGTCGCGGCACTGAAAAGTTTGGGAACCCTTAGTCTTCTAGATTAGAAGATGCTTATCAAAGCGTTTTGGCCTTGTTCAGAGACAGACTGGCAGCCGCCGCAGCTCAAATCCAATGTGATTTGTGGCCTATATCCAAATTGGAGTCTAATTGTTTTTTTTGGAGTCTGAATGGCAAATAAAAACACACACATGGATTGCAATCACATTCCTTGGCCTTGTTCAGACTGCATAACACTGACTCCAATCTGGATAGGAAATCAGATTTGGGCTGGAATTTGGGCTGTCGGTCTGAACAGGGATAATAATTACATTCCTACCACTAAACTACAGATTAAAGGGACGACAGATGAAAATTTGCCTCAGGCTAACTCTGGCTCATTTACATGGATGTGAAAACTGACATGTTGATTAACCCATTGAGACCTGAAGCCGATTCTACATGTCTCCTAAATCCCAACAGTTTTCTGAAAAACGTATGTTTCTATATCAGTGGTGCTCAATCTTTTTCATGTCAAGGACCCCCAAAATGATATGTATTTGGCCGCGGACCCCCATCAAAATATGTTGTTCCAGGGACCCCCAGAAGCAAAGATTTGAGTTAAAAATGTTCGCTTTAAAAATATATATATTCAAAGATTTGCACACATTTTCACGAATTTTCAAAAATAGCAGATCTACAAGCTCGTAGCGCGGCACTCGGTGCCGCGCTATGAGCTTGTATATCTGATATTTTTGAATAGCCAAAGTGTAAAATAATGCTTTTTAGCTCAAATCTAAAAATGACACAGTTCCAGGTCTTAATGGGTTAATGTGCACTGTCCCTGGTAAATAAATAGATAAACAAATAGAAAATAAACAAAAAATATGCCGTGCCTTGCCTGACTTTCATGACTGTGATGAAGATGCACTTGGCATCGAAAATGCCAATTGCGTCACTTTGTTTAATTGTAAAATAAAAAGGCATTCATTAGTCTGTGATGCTCCGGTGCTTTGTTCTTTGTTTTGTCTGATGCCGTGCCTCGCATCGCTACCATGTCAGCCATGAAATCATAAAGCTCCGAAATGATGCCTGGCTCTGAATCATTACCCAACCTAGAGTTTAGAGACGGAACGACCGTTCCGCTTCGGTTTTGAGGTTGTCTTTTAACCCTTTAAGACCGGGAACGCATCTGTGTGTCATTTTTTGATTTATTTGGCTCTTCAAAAATAACAGATATTATATATAGTGCGGCACCGAGTGCCGCGCTCCGAGCTTGTAGATCTGTTATTTTTGAAAAATCTTTGAATATACGTATATATACATTTTAACTCAAATCTTTGCTCCTGTGGGTCCGTGGAATAATCTTATTTTGAGATGGGCGTCCGCGGACAAATATATATCATTTTGGGGGTCCTTGACATGAAAAATGTTTGAGAACCACTGATATTATAGCAACATAAGTTTAAAAATGTTTGAACTGTTGTTTTAAACATTTAGAAGACGTGTAGAATCCCCAGAAGCAAAGATTTGAGTTAAAAATGTTTGCTTTAAAAAACATATATATTCAAAGATTTGTACAAATTTTCACAATAAAGCAAGCGTGGCACTCGGTGCCGCGCTATGAGCTTGCAGATCTGCTATGTTTGAATAGCCAAAGAAATCTAAACATGACCACGGATTCTAAAGTCTAAATGGGTTAAACGAGTTCCTTTGTTTTTGTTGTATGAGTCTTAACGTACTGATGACAGCAATGAGAAGGGAGGAGATGTACTGCACATATTAACCATATTGATATTATATCTATTGTGTACATTCATCCAACCGTCTCAGTCTACACACACCATTGAACCCAACAGGTCTTTGAGTGGGTTTTTTTGTGTGCCCTGCTTTAACATAACACGTGCGCGTAAGTGTGTGTGTGTGTGTGTGTGTGTGTGTATGTGTGTGTGTGTGTGTGTGTGTGTGCGTGCGTGTGTGTGCGCACGCGTGCGTGCGTGTGTATGTGCGTGCTTGCGTGTGTGCGTGTGCGTGCGTGCGTGCGTGCGTGTGTGCGTGCGGTTGCTTGTGTGCACATACGTGCACTACTGTGTTTTACACCAGTGGACTCCTTGTCATTAAGTCGGGATTAAAGAAGCTTGTATCAGCTTTGTTCTCTCATGCCTTTTTTGTTGTTATGTGGACGCGTGGACGTGTGTGTGTGTGTGTGTGTGTGTGTGTGTGTGTGTGTGTATGTGTGTGTGTGTGTGTGTGTGTGTGTGTGTGTGTGTGTGTGTGTGTGTGTGTGTGTGTGTATGTGTGTGTGTGTGTGTGTGTGTGTGTGTGTGTGTGTGTGTGTGTGCGCACGCGTGCGTGCGTGTGTATGTGCGTGCTTGCGTGTGTGTGTGTGTGTGTGTGTGTGTGTGTGTGTGTGTGTGTGTGTGTGTGTGTGTGTGTGTGTGTGTGTGTGTGTGTGTGTGTGTGTGTGTGCGTGTGTGTGTGTGCTGCGTTTGTGTGTGTCTCTTCAGTCTCTGCAGCATAATGGAGGCAGTCAAATCTTCTTCTGAAGAAATGAGAGCATGCACACACACACACACACACACACACACACACACACGCACACACACACACACACACACACACACACACACACACACACACCTACACGCACCGTTCTAGCTGGTTGCTGTTCTCTGCATCTCCTCTTGTTTGATGCTGTGATGTTGTGACAATATGCATCTCATTTGCATTGTTTTGTGCACCGTATATGCCGGTGCTGTCGGAGCAGAAACCTCTTATCTCCATATTCTAACTTTCTGTGTTTTTACGTAAATTAACACCCTACTTGATCATACTACAGCGTCACACAGAAGCATCAAAAGTAGCAGATCTACAAGCTCGAAACGCGGCGCGAAGCGGCGCGTTTCGAGCTTGTAGATCTGCTACTTTTGATGCTTCTGAATTTGAATCCGGAAAAGTTACAGTTTTGCACATACAGTATGAGGTTTCCACCCGACAGAGACGATAGTGTTCAGTACAGTAAGACCATGGCGCACTTAAAATGCATCTAAACAGAACCAAGGCCACTTGTGAATGACGTTGCTGTTGGGCCGAAACCTTGTATATCCATATTTCATAACTTTTTTTCATGTTTATGCAATGCGTTGTGTACTCGCAGATTGGCTATTGTTTTTTAAGTGTCATTGGGTTTTATAAATATCAAACCAATAAAAAGTAATAACGTAAGAGCTTGTGACTGAAAAAAATACTATTGGTGTATATAATATACCAAGGTCATAATGCACGTTTACATACCATACTGTACGCTGATGATGTTCTCTTTTTTTTTGCTCTTTTTTTTGCACTCTTTCTCTTTTTATATTTTTAACTACCCAAGTGAAAAAATGATGTATTTTTTTTTGTGCTAAAGTATACTTTTAGTAATGATAGTATACTTCAGCAAGTGTACTTCAGATAAGTAAATTTGTAATTAAATTGTATTTCTTTGGGGGGGGGGGAGTACATAAAAGTATATTAAAGATATGTTTTAGCATATCTTTAGTTCAACTTTTAATATACTAAGTACTACTTAAGTCTTTCCAAAATAAGACAATTTAAATGTAATTTGTAAAAAGAGTATATTAAGTATACTTCTGAAAAATATATTTAGTATATTATTTTTTCACTTGGGTATTATTATTATTATTATTACCTATGCTGCTGCCTTGTCTGAAGGAAGCCGAACAAAAATGAGTTTTACTCTCATGTAAGACGTAATAATAAAGCACAACCTTGAACCTTGAAAAAATAATTAAAAAAAATAACTAAAACAAATGTTAAAAGCCAGAACACAATAAAATCATCTTAACGCAGTCATGCTTTCAATAAACCAAAAATGTACTATTGCGAGGCTATAGCAATATCTTCATATACTTATTTATATTAGAGCTAGGTTTAGGGATAACTTGACTAACACAAATGTCTCAGGAATTAGCCTAATAACCTAAATAATAACTACATTGTTGGTTATTTTTTTCCCCACTTTCTGAAAATGAACACTTTTGGACATACAAGGTTTCTGCCCGACAGTAACAATGAGCATCACTGCTGCATGTGGGGGTGTTTTGTATGAAGGGGGGGGGGGGATAAAAAACCCACCATGACGTTAGCTTTTGGCCGTTTGTTCTATACTTTTGAGATTGGGGCTTTTTATTTATAGCAGCGAGTTCTTTTGTTGTGCCTTTTGCCCAGGGAAGACTTAACTCAGCATGTATTACTGACTTATTTATTCAGTCTTTATTTAACCTGCACTGTAGATTACACACGTTTAAACACAACCTAAACACAAGCAGAGAAGAAAGGAAAATAACAAACAAAGTGCAGTGCAGTGAAAATAACAAAGTATCACATGACATTAGGTGACACGCTTACAATATATACATCAAATGCATACATTTACAATATGCCATCTATCTACAATATCGATACAAAAGTCCTACTTGTTCTAATAAACACTTTTTGGTGCAACTTAGACACATCCTCAGGGATGTATCCTGGGTTCACTGGGTGTTTCGCAGTGTTGATTTTGACAGCAAATTATGATTTAGTTTTAGTCATAGTCTTTTGAATAAAATTCAATTTAGTTTTAGTCATATTTTAGTCATCTGATTGTTTTTAGTTTTTGTCTAGTTTTCGTCGACTAAATATCATAAGATTATAGTCGACTAAATCTACAGTTGATTTAGTCGACTAAAATGTATTTTGGGCGGTGCCTTGATGGCGTCGTAATGGCTGATTTTACACTTGGTTGCATGCTGAAAATAGCCGATCTACAAGCTCACAACACGTCGCAACGCGTCGCAGCACGCCGCGTTGTGAGCTTGTAGATCTGCTATTTTCAGAGTGCAACACCTGAGCGCAACCAAGCATAAAATGACTTGTCTTTTAGTTCTACTGGATCTCTTCTCCACTAGTCCCTCACTAACATTTGTGTCTAGTTTTTATTTGTTGACGAAATTGTAAATATATTTAGTCTCAGTTTTAGTCATCATAGCTTAGTTTATATTTAGTTTTTATTTCGTTTTCGTCAGTGAAAAAAGGTAGTCGACGAACATTTTTCGTCGTTGACGAAATCAACGCTAGTGTTTCGGGTCTCGCAACATCATACACCCTCGCCCCAGGGGACCCAGCCAGGGTTGATCAGGCCCCGACTTGTGGGGTCCACGGATCCTCCCGCTTGATCCACAGCCATCTTTGACATCTTGATGTTTTGATGCCTCTTCTGTTGTGCAGTCTCTTCTTTTTGGCAGTAGGCCACATGGCCCGGCGATGTTCTGAATGCCTCACATAGGGTGGAGTGTGGAGGGTCTGTGGGCACTGTGGGGTGATTCCGAGCCGGGCTCCTCCTACGTCTCACCAGGTACTGGACCTGTGTGTTGGACCACCTGCTTCCCCATCAAACATTTCATTTGGCCCTGGTGGATCTTCAGGCCATGCTGGTTCTTGCAGACTTTGCCACATGTACAGACTGCACTCAGTAGGGTTTTTCCGTAGCTTGTTTGTGGGTGCACCCTCACGGGAGCAAAACAAAAACACACATTTATCTTCAAAATATACTATTTGTCTCTTAAAACTAACATCTCAGGAACCACTCTGGTGATTCCAGAGTTCGTTTTTTTGCCCGGAGAGCAGTAAGCTAATGGATAAACAAAAAACAATGCTGATGCCCCCCCTCCCCCCTCCCCACCACACCAACCAACTTCACAGTAAAGGATGCCGTCATGGGTGCTTTTTATGATTTATCATAATAACTGTGAGAGCAGAATGATAGATTGCATCTACAGTAAGGTGCTACTGCAGGGGTCATCAATATGTCCATACACAGACAAAATGTGTTTGTGGCAAAGACTCGTCCTTGTCCTTGTCATAAGGCCCTTATTACTGAATGTCAGTCTCCAGGTTTTCTTTAGAATATGTATGACACTGATTTATGATGACACTATGACACAATAGGGGAGTCCAATAGTACAGTGGTTCTCAAACTGTTTTATTTTCAATGACCCTCATAATTGTGTGAGTGTACACAGACCAGTATTGGTCCATTTGGATCAATGGATTCAAGCTACCCCTGAAGGTCCTTCAACCCACTTTGAGGTCCACAGCACTACAGTGTTGATTTTGTCAAAGCCTTTGTCGTAGCTTTTTGGATAAAATTCCATTTAGTTTTAGTCATATTTTAGTCATCTGA
Organism: Gymnoscopelus microlampas; assembly: GCF_963454915.1. Classification (NCBI taxonomy): domain Eukaryota; kingdom Metazoa; phylum Chordata; class Actinopteri; order Myctophiformes; family Myctophidae; genus Gymnoscopelus; species Gymnoscopelus microlampas. The sequence continues at coordinate 54,109,173 of NC_139939.1, read as the reverse complement.
AATGTTTTGTTTTTTGTCTAAATCTACAGTTGAGTTAGTCGACCCAAATGTATGTTGGCGGTGCCTTGATGGCGTCGTAATGGCTGATTTTACACTTGGTTGAATGCTGAAGACGATCTACAAGCTCACAACGTGTTGCAGCGCGACGCCGCGTTGTGAGCTTGTAGATCTGCTGCATTATTTTCAGAGCACACCCGAGCACAACCAAACATTTTAGTCACATTTTTATTTGTTGACGAAATTGTCAATATAGTTAGTCTTAGTTTTAGTCATTGTAGCTTAGTTTTTATTTAGTTTTCAACAGTGAAAAAAGGTAGTCGACGAACATTTTTCGTCATAGTTTAAGTCGACGAAATCATACATTTAATGCTATAGCTTCAGTCATATTTGTATGTCCATGTCAAAAATACCCCCCGCTTCCAAGTCACAGCAGAGAGCAGCCTGCACCTTTTTAGTCTCAGAACAATGCCAAGTGAAACAGTTGGGACATTTGAAATGCCACCAAAGTGTCCCACTTGCTTCTAACTTGGAACACCTTTCAGTACTAGCGTCCAAAAAAAACACGTCCAAAAACGAATTAAAAGTTCCATTACCTGCGAGTTGTGTGTCAAACCATTTGTATTGAGTCACATTTAAGATTTGCCCATGGGATTTCCAATAATAAAAAGTACTCGGGGATAGCTGCGTCTAGAGGCAGTGATGTCAGACTTCGGTGAACCATAGACCAGGGGTCTTCAGAGTTACTACAGGGGGGCCGCCAAATCTTTGTGTGGCTTCTTTTTTTACATTAACCACTTGAACCCTAGCTTCTGAGGGGGAACATTAGCCGAAAATAGCCGATCTACAAACTCACAACACCTCACTCTGCGAGGCGTTGTGAGCTTGTATATCGGCTATTTTCAGCTAAGATGTGTTGTCAAACAAGTCTATTATTAAAAAGTTTAATCTGCAACACAATTGTATACAATATGTAGTGGGGGTCCCTGCTTCATCCCTCTCTCAGCTAATTGGGGTCCTTGGCCTGCAAAGCGTTGAAGGCCCCTGCCATAGGCGATGTAACTAAACCGTCGATATGTGGGTCTTGTGGGTCACTCACACCGTTTTGGTGTCAATAAATCCCTGTTATAATTTTTCCATCGCTGTGATAAAACACTGTTTAATATGATCCCCGAACCATGGGCTAATCCAAGATGATTGTCTAAATCTTCCTGGACTATCGAGTGGCATTAATCCATTCAAATCGGGAACGCATCTGTGTAGCCACTTAAACCATTATTTTATACTTTGGCTATTCAAAAAAAGCAGATCTACAAGCTCATATGAGCTTGTAGATCTCCTATTTTTGAAAAATATTTTTTTTGCAAATCTTTGAATGTTTTAAAGTTATTCTTTTTTTATCAAATATTTGCTTCTGGGGGGTCCCTGGAACAACATATTTTGAGATGGGGGTCCCTGCCCAAATACATAAGTTTGGGGGCCCTTGACATGAAAAAGTTTGAGAACCACTGATTATAGCGACATAAGTATTTTCAAAAAACTAGAAAACATTTGTAGAATCCCCAGAAGCAAAGATTTAAAAATGTTTAAAAAAAATATATGTTCAAAGATTTACACACATTTTCATGATTTTTCTAAAAAATAGCAGATCTACAAGATCATAGCTATGAGCTTGTATATCTGCTATTTTTTAATAGCCCAAAGAAATAAAAACAACTAGAAAATGTGCTCCTCGGAGCACAAGTCTCCGCCAGCAAGTATTGGAATTTATTCCAAGATTGGAACTTTTTCTGCTAATATCTCCTGACTAAATGTTAGCTTGGCTGATGGCACTGATGTCACTTTGAAACATGCAATGCAATGTTTCAAAGTGACTTACCTATTTATAGGTATGTATTTCGTCATGCGTCTCGCTAGCCAATCAAAGCACACCCTTTCAACATATTGTCACGTGTCACGTGAAGCTTGACCAATGTTAGCTTGGTCGAACCAAAGGAAATCAAACGAAAACATACTCTCCACCATGCCTTCGGCCTGGCGGAGACAATGACACAGATGCGTTCCCGGTATTGATGGGTTAAGGAGATGCACGCCTGCACTGTAATAATCAGAATTGTACAGTTGAAGGGGGAGTAGTAAGTCTAGACACAGCCCTGCGGGTACAGGAGGGGGACGAGAGAGAGAAAAGACATTTCCAATCCCTTCTTAGCCGTGTCAAAGCTAATTAAAACTTCAGACTGTTGTTGTTCAGAGCCTTTTGGTTTCCATTTCCTGCTTATTAGGGACCCTTTACTGTCATCTCTCTGAGAGCATATATCTATAGCTCTAGAAAATAAGCCTTTTGGGGTTTTAGTGGGAAAATCATGCAAATGTAAAAGTTGTCGCCGTCTTTCTACAAAGTTGCTCCTCTGGGTTCTGATAGTAGCTTCTTAGTGAAGTCTCCCCCTCCCCTCTTTAGATGTCTGAGAGAGAGAGACAGAGAGAGAGAGAGAGAGAGACAGTCAGTCAGAGAGAGAGACAGCGAGACTGAGAGAGAGAGAGAGAGTAAGATACAGAGAGATAGAGAGAGACATAGAGACAGAGACAGAGAGAGAGACAGCAAGACTGAGAGAGAGAGAGAGAGAGAGAGAGAGAGATACAGAGAGAGAGATACAGACAGAGAGACAGAGACAGAGACAGAGAGAGATAGAGAGAGACATAGAGACAGAGACAGAGAGAGACAGCAAGACTGAGAGAGAGATAGAGACAGAGATATAGAGAGAGAGAGATACAGAGAGAGAGACAGAGAGAAACATAGCGACAGAGAGAAAGTCAGCGAGACTCAATTCAATTCAATTCAATTTTATTAAAGTGTCAAATCACAACAAGTTGTCTCAAGACACTTTACATGTAGAGAAGAGACCCAACATCCCACCCTGAGCAAGCAATTTTGCGACAGTGGCAACGAAAAACTCCCTCTTAATTCAACAGGAAGAAACGTCAGGCAGACCCTAGGCTCTAGGGCGGGGGCCTTCTGCCTCGACCGTGTTGGGGGAAAGAAGAGAGAGAGAAAGGGAGAGACAGAGGAGAGACAGAAAGAGATACAGTGCAAGCAGTAACAATAACAATAATAGCAAATATAATAGTGTAAGATACTAGCATATGATAGTATAATATAGTACAGCAATAGTGTGTATGCAGTATATAATGGAATAATATAAAAATGTTTAAGATAATATAATATGCGGTATAGTGTAGTGTAGTAGAAGTCCACGGTCGTGTCCAGGTCGTGCTCCATGGAGAGAGGCCCGGTCCGGTCCGCAGTCACAGTCTTGAGCCGCAGCTGGGGGTCCGTAGTAACAGTCCATAGACTCCATGGAGAGGCCCAGGCCCGGTCCGCAGTCACAGTCTTGAGCCGCAGCTGGGGGTCCATAGTAATAGTCCATGGACCTGCGACGTGGGTGGTAGGAGAAACTCCGGGGAACGAGTCCCCGGTTGTAGAATTAGTGGCAGGCCTTACTAGAGCGTGAATCCGTACAGGGTTAATTACGATTGTACCAATGGGACACAAACCCACACAACCAAAGGGAGGACGGGAAGAGAGAGGACGAGTGGAGAGAGGAGAAAGGGGAAGGTGGGGGAGAGAGGATGACTATAGGGGGACTGAGTCTATACACTTCGGCTATAGGCTTTATCATAGAGAAAGGTTTTTAGTCTAGTTTTAAATATACAGAGTGTGTCTGCTTTACGGACTGAGACTGGGAGAAGGTTCCACAGCTGAGGTGCTTGAAACTTAAATGCTCTACCTCCTGTTCTAGTTTTTTGGGGGTTTACTGGAACCGTAAGCATTTTTTCATACTGTGGACGCAGTGGTGTTCTGGCTGGTTTACGGGGCTCGATGAGTTCTTTGAGATATACTGGTGCCTGTCCATTGAGAGCCTTGTATGTGAGGAGGAGAACTTTAAACTCTATTCTGTATTTAACCGGGAGCCAGTGCAAAGAGGCCAATGAAGGAGTGATATGATCTCTTCTTCTGGTTCCTGTCAGTATGCGCGCAGCGGCATTCTGGACAAGCTGCAGGCTATTTAGGGACTTACTTGGGCAGCCTGATAGTAAGGCGTTGCAATAGTCCAGCCTAGAAGTAACAAATGCGTGGACAAGTTTTTCTGCATCATTTTGGGACAGAATGTGCCTAACTTTTGCAATATTACGCAGGTGAAAAAAGGCATTTCTTGAAATTTGTTTTATGTGGGACTGAAAGGACATGTCTTGGTCAAACGTGACTCCCAGATTCTTTACAGTGGCCCTGGAGGTCAAGGTAATACCATCTAGGGTAAAATTCTCATCGATTAATTTATCTCTGAGGTGCTTAGGGCCGAGTACAATAACTTCAGTTTTGTCCGAGTTGAGGAGTAGGTAATTACGGGTCATCCAACTCTTGATGTCTATAAGACATGCTTGAAGTTTAGCCAGTTGATCTGTTTCATCTGGCTTCATTGATAGATATAATTGTGTATCATCTGCATAGCAATGGAAATTTATAGAGTGTTTCCTAATTATCTCACCTAAGGGAAGCATATATAGAGTGAATAGTATTGGTCCAAGTACAGAGCCTTGTGGGACTCCGTATTTAACCTTTTCGCGTAGTGAAGGTGTATCGTTAACGTTTACAAATTGAAATCTGTCAGACAGATAGGACTCAAACCAGTTCAATGCAGCACCCTTAATGCCAACCAGATGCTCAAGTCTCTGCAACAAAATATGGTGATCAATAGTATCAAATGCAGCACTGAGGTCCAACAGAACCAGTACAGAGAGAAGGTTATTATCGGATGCAATCAGGAGGTCATTTGTGACCTTCACCAATGCCGTCTCAGTGCTATGGTGTGCTCTGAATCCTGACTGAAAAGCTTCAAATAGCTTGTTGTTATGTAAAAAATCACACCCTGTGTGAAGGAAGCGGTGCCTTTGGGGCGGGGCTTAACTCATTTCAGTTCGTCCCTATTGGTGGTCTGAGTCCACTTACCAAATTTGTACTTGGTAGCATGCTGCAAACTGGAATGATGGCTGTTTAAAGCCCAGCCAATGGGCAGACAGAGGGGGCGGGGCTTAGGTAATTACAGTTCGTCCCTATTGGTGGTTTTAGTGCATGTACAAAATTTGTACTCCGTAGCATGCTGCGAACTTGAGTTATGGCTGTTTAAAGGCCAGCCAATGGGAAGACAGAGGGGGCGGGGCTGCAGTAATTCATGCTTGTCCCTATTGGTGGTCTAAGTCCACATACCAAATTTGGACTTGGTGGCATGCTGCAAACTGGAGTTATAGCTGTTTAAAGTCCCGTGCCCTAAACGGGCGGACGGACATAACAGACGCTGGGGGTCCCTGGACCCCGCTTTGATAACTTCAGCAATTCATGCTCGTCCCTATTGGTGGTCTAAGTGCACATACCAAATTTGGACTTGGTGGCATGCTGCAAACTGGAGTTATAGCTGTTTCAAATCCCGTGCCCTAAACGGGCGGACGGACATAACAGACGCTGGGGGTCCCTGGACCCCGCTTTGATAACTTCAGCAATTCATGCTCGTCCCTATTGGTGGTCTAAGTGCACATACCAAATGTGGACTTGGTGGCATGCTGCAAACTGGAGTTATAGCTGTTTCAAATCCCGTGCCCTAAACGGGCGGACGGACATAACAGACGCTGGGGGTCCCTGGACCCCGCTTTGCTAACTTCAGCAATTCATGCTCGTCCCTATTGGTGGTCTAAGTGCACATACCAAATGTGGACTTGGTGGCATGCTGCAAACTAGAGTTATAGCTGTTTCAAATCCCGTGCTCATCATCCCGTGCTGATACGGACGGACGGACGGACGGACATACGGACAAAGTCAAGCTTAGAGCGGTTGGCACCGCTAAAAATCACATAACTGCTTGGCGACTGCTTTCTCAAGGATTTTAGAGAGAAATGGGAGGTTCGATATAGGTCTATAGTTAGCCAAAATGCCTGAGTCGAGAGTAGGCTTCTTGAGGAGGGGTTTGATGACAGCTACCTTAAAGGACTGTGGTACGTAGCCCGTCACCAGAGACATATTGATCATATCGAGTAGGGGTGCACCAACCGGGGTCAGGGCCTCTTTAAGCAATTTAGTTGGGACTGGATCCAAGAGACAGGTCGTTGGTTTGGAAGATGTGATCATTAAAGTGAATTCGGAGAGCTCGACCGGGGAGAAACTGTCCAAATATACACTGTGTCGTACAGTCACTTCTGAGGATATTACGTCGGAGGGCGGTCCGGTAGGGGCTGAGAGTAGTAGGTTATCAATACTATCTCTGATAGTATTGATTTTACCATTGAAAAAATTCATGAAATCATTGCTGTTAAGGGATATAGGAATACGCGGATCAGTAGAGTCATGACTTTTTGTCAATTTGGCTAGAGTGTCAAAAAGGAACCTATGGTTGTTTTTGTTTTCCTCTATTAGAGAGGAATAATAGGTGGCTCTGGCATTGCAGAGAGCCTTCCTATATATTTTAAGGCTGTTCTGCCAGGCTATACAGGATTCTTTCTGTTTGGTTGAACGCCATATCCTTTCAAGCTTACGTGACGTTCGCTTGAGATTTTTAGTTCCAGAGTTATACCATGGGGCTAGCCTCTGTTGCTTTATTACCCTCTTTCTTAAAGGAGCAACAGAGTCAAGCGTTGTCTGAAGGGAGCCTGTGACATTATCAACAAAGTGGTCGACCTGAGAGGGGCTATAGGTATAAAGATCTTCAATTGTATTGGAATATACTGAGTTGATGGCTGATGGTATTGCTTCCTTAAATTTGCCCACAGCACTATCAGATATATTTCTACCAAATACATTTTTGTCCAATGGTGAGTAATCAATTAATGTAAAATCAAAAGTTATTAAATAGTGGTCGGAGAGGTTCTCATTATATGGGAAGACTATGAGATGTTCAATTTCAATACCATAGACCAAAACAAGGTCGAGGGTATGGTTGAACTTGTGAGTAGGTTTATCTACACACTGAGAGAAACCAATTGACTCAATTAATGTAATAAACGCTTTACTGAGGCTATCGGTTGCAACATCCACGTGGATATTCATATCGGCAGCCAGAATGATTCTGTCAGAGTCTAGGACTAGGCGTGATAGAAACTCTGAGAATTCAGATAGAAATTCAGTGTAGGCCCCAGGAGGGCGGTACACTGTAACAAACAATAGAGGCTGTAATGATTTCCAGCTTGGGTGCGAAAGAGTGAGAACCAGACTTTCAAACGTTTTGTAAGTCAGCCTGGGTCTGGGGCTGATTATTAAGCTTGAGTTGAATATGGCTGCAACGCCACCTCCAATCTGGCCGGTGTCTCGGGGAATATGAGCATTTATGTGACTTGGTGGGGTGGCTGTATTTAGGGGGACGTATTCTTGCTCACCCAGCCATGTTTCAGTAAGACAAAGTAGATCAAGATGGTTGTCTGATACGATTTCATTTACCAATACACCTTTATAGCGTAGGGATCTAATGTTCAGGAGTCCACATTTAATTATTTTATTTTGTGGCACTACTGCATTAATTTTGATCTGTGCCAAGTTTTTATGCACAACTCCTCGAGCCCTTGGTTTCACATGCCTAGGGGGTCGAGTAGTTTCAATTGTTCTGATTTGTAGGGTAGGTGGCTGCTCTGGTGGAAGCACAGAGAAGCGTGTAAGACTGCAACTCTGCTTCCTGGTCCCAACTCTGGGTGGTCATAGTTTATTGTCGATAAACTTGTCTATATTTCTAGAGATGAGCGCTGCACCATCCCAGGTTGGATGTATGCAGTCTCTCCCCATCAGACCAGTTTTCCCCTCGAAAGTTTGCCAATGGTTTATAAAGCCCACGTTATTATCTGGACACCACCTTGATAACCAGCGGTTGAATGAAGACATACGGCTGTACATCTCATCGCCAATCATATTTGGCAGGGGACCAGAGAAAACTACGGAGTCCGACATTGTCTTTGCGTATGTGCACACAGACTCAATATTTATCTTTGTGATCTCTGATCTCTTAAGTCGTGTGTCATTGCCACCGCAGTGGATTACTATTGTATCATAACGTTTGTGTTTACTTGTAGCCAGCATTTTTAAATCTGATTCGATGTCGCCCGCTCTGGCCCCAGGGATGCATTTGACTATGGTCCCTGGTGTCACTAACTTCACGTTTCTCATTATAGAACTACCAATAACCAGAGTTGTTTTCTCAGTGACATATGGAGGGGGCGTGTCACCGAGTGGGGCTAACGTCTCACTGCTAAACTCAACGGGTGTAGCAGCGAGTGGGGAAAATCTGTTTGAAACGTGAAGTGGTTGGTGTCCCGTGTGCTTTTGTTTACTAGGCCTACTACGCCTACGACCAGGAGCAGTCACCCAGCCGTCTTGGGTCGTGGGGTGCGTGTGGGGACTATGATCAGTCACGATCGGTGACCGTGACTGGTAATGTCCCCCTGTTCCCTGTTGCACGGGAGCAGAGGCTAGGCTAATGTGAGCACCGCTAGCTATAGTTTCCTCTAGCCGCCAGAGCCTCCTCTCCAGCGCTGCAAGCACACAGCACTTGTTACATACATCCGCACATTCAATAAAGGCGTCGGAGCTGTAACTATGCATGTGACATTCAGCACAGGAGCGAGGATGAGAGCGAGAAGGGAACCGGGGGGAGGAGTGAGAAGCCATCGCCCAGCAGGCCAGGGTAGCCGCTAAGCTAAAGCTAGGCTAATTGTAAAGCCAACAACCAACGGCAAAGTTAGTCCCTTAGCTAGACAATCAGCCCAAGCAGCGATAAAGTCGCCACACAGTAGAGAGATAGGGTAGTAGTTAGCAGTGGCAGTGTGTGCTCAAATCACAACAATACAATAATATCAACGTTAACGTCTTGCGCAGCTAAACGATACACGTCTCGCTAGCTCAGACAATACAGGAAGTGACGCAATACGCTTACCGTCAGGGCTACGTCAGGGTTGCCAGGTCTGAGACTGAGAGAGAGATACAGAGAGAGAGACAGACAGAGAGAGAGATACAGAGAGAGAGACAGAGAGAGAGAGAGAGACCGAGACCGAGACCGAGAGACCGCAATTCACACTCATTAAAGTGCAGATAATTATCCTAAAACGACTGTAAAAGCGTCTCAATGAGAAGAAATGAAAAACAATGCCTGTAAGCACTTCTGGCCTCCGGCACTATAAAAAAAATATCAAATTCCCAGCCAACCTCACATTGTTTATCTTTGCAGCAGCTACAGTAGCAAGGATCATTTTGTCCCCAAAAACCTCTGGTGATGCTCTAGTCTAATGAATGAATTTTAAACAAATGCACTTGGAGTTTTATTTTTAAACACTTACAGTAAGTGCTTAAAAATAATACTTATACAGCTTGTAGGTCAGGGGGCCTATGGATAATTGCTTTTCTACGCCAAGTTCAAAAAACAAAAAAGCTATATCCGTTTTTCATTCTAAAGCAAACAAACAAAAAAAGCCTCTTTTTCCATGTTTACTCTACAAACCCAGAAACACTAAAACGACACCAAAGCGGTCCCCTTTTTCGTTTTGCCTCATTCCTTTTGTCATTCTTTGAGGTGCAACTGAAGAAGGAATAAGGTGTTGCTTTTCGCTTTTTTCATATCGAGAACTCGGATCCAAAACGGAAGTGGCGTCATTTCACCGCTCTGCCTTACAGAATTAATAAACACTAAATCAAGTCAAAACTGCCAGCTTTTTCATTTTTGTCTTTTGCATTCTATCATTATGTATTTTGGGACTAAAGAAGTAAATTGGCGTCATAGTGTTTTCCTTTTCAGTTTCACAATACGAAAAACCCAAATGGATTATTTTATTTGTATTTATTATTTATTTCCTTCTCAGTAAAAAGAGAGTAAATTGGCGTCATAGTGTTTTCCTCTTCAGTTTCACAATACGAAAAGCCCAAATGGATTATTTTATTTTTATTTATTATTTATTTTCTTCTCAGAGACAGTTCACGACGTCACGGGAGAGGTGGGGCGGAGTCGGGCATGAGGGTATGGAGTGGGGTGAGGTTTGGGGTTTATGGAGGTGGAGGATTTGGGAGGTGGGGGCGGGGGGGCTTCACGTCGGAGGGGGGGGGGGGGGGGGGCGGCACAGCTTACATGCATTTTCTTTCTTTATTATTTTTTTTCTGACTTTCCCCAATAATTGTGTTAAATTGAGCATAAAGTGTCATGACTTTAAACAGTAGGTGATTAGCGTAGTGGTTAGGCCAGGGGTCTTCAACGTTTTCAGCCCAAGGACCCCCTAGCTGAGAGAGAGATGAAGCAGGGACCCCCTCTATATTGAATAAAATTGTGTTTCAGATTCAACTTGTGTTTACGTGGTCTGCTATTCTTTCCCTCTACACCTAAACCTCTTTGCCAAAAATAGCCGATCTACAAGCTCACAACGTGAGCTTGTAGATCTGCTACTTTTGGCTAAAGTTCTCATCAGAAAAGGGATGCTAGGGTAGGGTTCAAGTGGTTAAGGTAAAAAAAAAAACATATCGCACAAAGATTTGGCGGACCCCCTGTAGTAACCCTGAGGACCCCCTAGGGGTCCCGGACCCCCTGTTGAAGACCCCAGACATTTTAAGCAACTTTGACAGCCTGATATACCAAATGAAACACTGACGCTGCTCTTATCCGTAACAACCACTTTAGCCCTATTTTATAGGCTATGTGAAAATGGCAGATATTACAACGCGTCGCATCGCGCGCGAGCGCACACACACACACACACACACACACACACACACACACACACACACACACACACACACACACACACACACACACACACACACACACACACACACACACACACACGTCGGTCTGATGTGCGTGCGGGTCGGGTTTTTTCATGACCCGCCCCGCCCTGCCCCACCACGGAACCCAACCCGCCTCAACCCGTCCCGCGAACCCATATAAATCTATGTCTCAACCCGGAATATATTTATATAGCGCTCTTTTAAGTAATTCATTTTGTCTCTAATCAAGCGAAAATCTTTTCTGCGCAGAGAGCTGCTTGAGTGCCTGTCTGTCTGTCTGTCTGTCTGTCTGTCTATACATCTATTTAAATATCTATCTATCTATCTATCTATCTATCTATCTATCTATCTATCTATCTATCTATCTATCTATCTATCTATCTATCTATCTATCTATCTATCTATCTATCTATCTATCTAACTATCTATCAGCAATAAGGCCTAGCTCCCCCCCATAAACAATATCAGTTTAATGATGACAGCCCCGAATTCCGTCCGTCCGTAACCCGCGGGTCAGTCGCTCTCACACGCATTTTAAAAAAATAATAATTTATAATTTTATTTAGCCCATGACAATGTTGTGCTAGACCAGGGGTCTTCAACGTTTTCAGCCCAAGGACCCCCTAGCTGAGAGAGAGATGAAGCAGGACCCCCTCTATTAAAATTGTGTTTCAGATTCAACTTGTGTTTACGTGGTCTGCTATTCTTTCCACCTAAACCTCTTTGCCAAAAATAGCCGATCTACAAGCTCACAACGCCCCGCAGCGCGAGGCCTTGTGCGCTTGTAGATCTGCTACTTTTGGCTAAAGTTCTCCTCAGAAAAGGGATGCTAGGGTTCAAGTGGTTAAGTTAAAAAAAAAATCATATCACACAAATATTTGGCGGACCCCCTGTAGTAACTCTGAGGACCCCCTAGGGGTCCCGGACCCCCTGTTGAAGACCCCTGGATTAGGCAGTCAGAGCTGACAAGTGTCGGTGTTGCGCCCCGAACATATTCAATCTGCGCTGCAGTGTGAGCTTGTGGATCTGCAAAGCGATCCTGATGAATTATGCTTTAATAATGTGACATTGTAGCCTTCGTCTGGCAGAAGGGGGGGGGGGGGTAATAATAATGAGAATAAAAGTAAAATCCTTCAAATTATTGAATGATTATAATTATAATGAGGTAAGCTCTGTCTGGCTCTGCTACATGGTCAGTCCATAATTACTATTCACAAATGGAAAGGGGGAAAACAGCTCGTCTACAGCTTATTATACCACCCAATAGCTTACATTTTGATTCATTCTCTGTGGCTGCGGTTATGGACATCATGTATTCATTGTTCCACAGTTCCACTCACCTGTTTACATGGGACCTGAATAAAAGTATTCCTCGGTTACATGACCCAAAGAATTCATTCGCAATATAACTTATGACATGCGCAAAGTGGTTCTCGCCTACGCCCGGGCATGGATCAGGGGCCGCCCGGCTCCACTAGGGGCAGAGCTTCCCCTGGTGGGCATGGGAGGAGGCAATCCTCGCAACCCGATCGCCCCCCAAACACGGTGAAAAAAAAACAAAAACGGATTGACAAACGCATGCCTTGCCCTTGTGCGTATGTCTACAAACTAAGTGCCTTTGATCCTAACCACCTTTGATGTGTGCGCGAATGGGCCATCAAGTTTGTCTGATCTCCCAGTGGGGAGCTAACGACCGCTGTTGATTCATTGACTGAAGCCATCCACACCTATTTAATTGTTGTTGTTTTTTTCCTCGAAAGCAAAATTGTTAAAAGATTCATCGAGAAATCATCGAGGATCACCCCCCCCCCCCCCCCTTTTAACTCATTAATAATACATTCTTAATTTATAACTAATAACGAATTGCTTGAGCTGTATATTTTAAATATAAGAACAGTTTTTGCACACAGGGGCTGGACTTTACGCACCGTCTTTACGCACGTTGGATTTACTTGCATGCAACGTGTCTGTCTGTCTGTCTGTCTGTCTGTCTGTCTGTCTGTCTGTCTGTCTGTCTGTCTGTCTGTCTGTCTGTCGACAGAAAAGCGCTCATATACCCACCGCAGGGGTCCATATAACAAATATTCTCACAGAAGTGTGTGAGTAATAAACGTAAATTATATAATTAATATGGCCTGCAATTATCTAATGCTGCCAGAGAGAACCACAATGTTCTCTATTTCTTGCAAAAGTCTAGAAAGACATGTGTCCATGGCACGTTAGTGCGCCCCAGCCATGATTTTTTGATTGATAGCATATAATAGAAGGCATGGGCATTTTAGCATTTTTGGTTGTGCATGTTATAGTGCCCTTGATATCAAAACGTTTCCCCGTTAGTGGTGCGTAAAGGTGTGGCTTTTCGGTTCAATTACATTATGCGCATTGGCATTTTAGGGATGAGATCTGATTTGACAACTGTTTGTCTTATATTAGGAGGATGTTTGTAGACAACTCTGGGCATGTCCTTGAAAGTAGTGGCCAATTTTGGGTCGCTATAGGATACCAATGTTCGTTTATTGTGCTTTCAAACTCCTTACCAAGGGCTGAATATTGTACAATGCATAAGGGAGCGCTACTTGGGGAGGCGTCCCGTTTGGACTCTAGGGTAGCCTAATACAGGAACATTAACTAGAGAGTTCACAGAATAAATACAAATTTGAATTAGAGCAATCGCTTGAGAAATGACATGGGGTCGGGGAACTGAGGCAAGAGGAGACATCATAACATACACCTGACCCGACATTCGTATCATAGGCCTACTGTAGGCATAGGCCTGTAGCTTTGTATTGCCTTGAAATAAAAGATTATTTGACAGACATGGCTATGTAGCCTACATGTTACTAATTATTTGGAATGTTATATTATTGCAACCGCTGCAATATTGATTGTAATGGATTCATAAAATGCAATGGAGAGGGAAAGGGCGCGCACAGTGCACCATGCGTAATGGAGCGAGGGAGGGCGTGTCATAACAACGGTAATAACAACGGTTATAACAACGGACTAATGTTAAAGTCCGTTGTTACTCACGCCATAATCCTCTCAGGAGCATTGCATGTAAAATCCAAGACACACAGTCAATATAGTCTAATAGGCTGCTTTTAAATCTACAATAAAATGACAACGGATTGTCCCCTCTCCTGCTTGTCGTTCCGTGATGATTTCTACTTTTTTCTCACCGTCATCCACTCTTATAATATCAACCATTAAGCACAGTCAGCTGGCTGGTGTCAATTATCTTATACTCAATGACAGCTGATGGAGGAGACTCAGGAGAGTAGACCTCAAAACAATAAAATAACCAAATAAATATCCTAGGCTAAATTTCGTATACCGGGCAATTATATCAATGAGAGAGCGAGAACGAGAGAGAGAGAAACGGAGCGAACGGAACCATTCAACACCATACAGGTTCGGTTTAGCTCAGGATAGACAATTCATATTTTTTTCCTGCCCTTTGATATGCATAGGCTACATGAGAGAACATTAAATGACAACTATAGATACAGTGAGTGTGTCCAATCCTACTACAACAGCACTACAAGGGACATTCATTCCAATATAAAATAAAGTTGCAGCGGGGATATCATTAGGCTACATTAGAGGCAGTTGCGCATCATTGTTAAAATAAGTAACACATTTAACATAAGCCCATGATTCCAGCCAGGAGGAAAGAACTGGAGAGGAGAGAGGAGAGTGAGATAACAATGGGACTGGGAGAGAGAGAAGGTACCAAATGCTTTTCTTTTCTTTCTTTTTTTTTGCGTGTTTGCGCAGCCCGCACCATCCCGCCCCGCGATAAGTGCCTCTGAAATCTTGACTCTCCCGCTCGCCCCGCGGTCCAACCCGCGGGCTACGGGTCAGCCCGCGCATCACTAGTGCCGAGGAACACCTATGGCGCAGGGTGGATGGACCCAACTGCGATGCTGACGGCCCCAACGGAGGTCTCACCCTCCGTTTTTAAAAAGAATCCCTGCAAGGACGACAGACCCTGCATTCAACCCGTGTGTGCACCGTGCGCTATAGGCTAGGCCTACTCTGCGCAGAAAGAGGGTTCTCGTCACAGTGAATGAGTTACAGCATGTTTCAAAGCATTTTCATAATAGGCCTAACACAAGAAAAACGTGACATTCGGCATAATATAGCCTAATAGGCCTACTTTCTACTTTAAGTATATTTTGATGCCAATACTTTTGCCATAAATGAGCGTGCCTTGTTTCATAGACTGTACGTGTTGCTCTCTCTCCATTTATTATTATAATGACCATGAGCGGTCCGGTGTTTATGTATTATTATGTATTATCATAATGACCATGTGCGAATGCGCGATGACGTCATCGTACCTACATGAGAAATGTGACAAGTATGTAGGCTAGTTTTACCGTGTCTGGTACCAATATAGCTCTGGTTCAGAGCGTTAGTGAGTTCCCTCTAACGCTCTGGAAGACCCCTCGCTCTGCGCATGTACAAGGAATTCCACTGCCCTGCCAGCGTTCAAGTGTACCGAAAATAAACTAAACCATTTCGCTACTCACCGAAGCAAAGGCTGTTTTGTTTTGTTGAATGTCTATTCTCCAACCCCGCACGCCTAAACGCACCCCACCTACTCTGTAAAATACACTTTTTGGGCAGAAAATAAAATATGTCAGCGAGACGGACATTATTTGTATTTACTCCACAGTGCCCTCTACAGATCTGGGGGATTTGAACTTACCATTAACCAAAATGTAGAGGGCACTGTGGAGTAAATACAAATAATGTCCGTCTCGCTGACATATTTTATTTTTTGCCCAAAAAGTGTATTTTACAGAGTAGGTGGGGTGCGTTTAGGCGTGCGGGGTTGGAGAATAGACATTCAACAACACAAAACAGCCTTTGCTTCGGTGAGTAGCGAAATGGTTTAGTTTATTTTCACTACACTTGAACGCTGGCAGGGCAGTGGAATTCCTTGTACATGCGCAGAGCGAGGGGTCTTTCAGAGCGTTAGAGGGAACTCACTAACGCTCTGAACCAGAGCTAGTACCAATACAAAAAAATAAACTGGTCTGAATTAATCCTATTTCACCGTGATGATGGGGAGAGCGTATAGAGAAAGTCACGTGACTGCCTCGACCTCGTATTGAAGTTAATGGGGGGGGGGGAGTATTCTCCTATGCACGGAGTTTCAGAGTTCCTAGTCATCTATGCACGGAATTGCCGTTCGTCAATCCGTGCTATTTCACCGTGTTTGGGGGGCGATCCGGTTGCGAGGATTGCCTCCTCCCATGCCCACCAGGGGAAGCTCTGCCCCAGGTAGTGGAGCCGGGCGGCCCCTGGTCCATGCCCGGGCGTAGGCGACAACCACTTTGCGCATGTCAAAAGTTATATTGCGAATGAATGCTTTGGGTCATGTAACCGAGGAATACTTTTATTCAGGTCCCATGTAAACAGGTGAGTGGAACTGTGAAACAGACTCCTCTATTCAGAATGAGTTCATTCTGAATGAATACATGATGTCCATGTAACCACAGCCACAGAGAATGAATCAAAATGTAAGCTATTGGTGGTATAATAAACTGTAAACGAGCTGTTTTCCCACTTGTCAGCTCTGACTGCCTAACCTACGCTAATCAAATACTGTTTAAAGACATGAGACGTTATGCTCAATTTAACACAATTATTGGGGAAAGTGAGAAAAATAATAATAAAGAAAGAAAATGTGGTAAGCTGTGCCCCCCCCCGACGTGAAGCCCCCCCGACCTCCCAAATCCTCCACCTCCATAAACCCCAAACCTCACCCCACTCCATACCCTCATGCCCGCCTCCGCCCCGCCTCTCCGGTGACGTCTGTCTTTTTTTTTTTTTTACCGAGAAGGAAATAAATAATAAATACAAATGAAATAATCCATTTGGGCTTTTCGTATTGTGAAACTGAAAAGGAAAACACTATGACGCCAATTTACTCTGTTTTTACTGAGAAGGAAATAAATAATAAATCAAAATAAAATAATCCATTTGGGTTTTTCGTATTGTGAAACTGAAAAGGAAAACACTATGACGCCAATTTTACTTCTTTAGTCCAAAAATACATAATGATAGAATGCAAAAGACAAAAATGAAAAAGCGGGCAGTTTTGACTTGATTTAGCGTTTATTAATTCTGTAAGGCAGAGCGGTGAAATGACGCCACTTCCGTTTTTGATCCAAGTTCTCAACATGAAAAAAGCGAAAAGCAACACCTTATTCCTTCTTCAGTTGCACCTCAAAGAATGGCAAAAGGAATGAGACAAAACGAAAAAGGGGACCGCTTTGGTGTCGTTTTAGTGTTTCTGGGTTTGTAGAGTAAACATGGAAAAAGAGACTTTTTTTGTTTGTTTGCTTTAGAATGAAAAACGGATATGGCTTTTTTGTTTTTTGAACCTGGAGTAGAAAAGGAATTATCCGTAGGCCCCCTGACCCTTGTAGATCTTGTTATCTTTCACAATATTTTAATTTGTTTGGGGAAAAAAAAAACATCCAACCTTTCTGGGTTTTCCAAAAAAACAACCATTATTCACAAGTATTATAGAAGCAAGTCATGTTGCAGCCGAAAAGACATGCCAGCCCTCATTGGCTTTAACCCAGCAAGACCGGGAACGCATCTGTGTCATTTTTAGATATCTTTAGCAAAAAAATTGCAGATCTACTAGCTCATAAAATGTGTTTGAGAAAAAGTTTGAGAACCACTGATATAGCAACATCGTTAAAAAAAAAAAAAAAATACGATTTAGAAGACATTTAGTAGAATCCCCAGAAGCAAAGATTTGACTAAAAAATGTTTGCGTTAAAAATATACATATATTCAAAGATTTGCACAAACTTTCATGATTTTTCTAAAATAGCAGATCTACAAGCTTGTAGCGCGGCACTCGGTGCCGCGCTACGAGCTTGTAGATCTGCTATTTTTGAATAGCCAAAGTATACGATAATGATTCAAATCTAAAATGACTGAAGCTTTCCCGGTCTTCATGGGTTAATCAAAAACTCATTCCAGAAGTGGCATCGTGTCCAAAAACCCATTGTTCCCCAGAGCGGTATATGCAGTAGGTCTTCTGCATTAATTGTGGCCAGAAAACTCTGACAAGGTTGTGGTCCACTGGCTGTCTGTCTGTCTGTCTGTCTGTCTGTCTGTCTGTCTGTCTGTCTGTCTGTCTGTCTGCCGCACGGACAAAACAGACAATAGTGTGTATCAGTCGTGACAGCAGCATGGCTGGCAGGCAAACACCCAGCGTTGTCCAACAGACACGGACATGGTCAAGTCTGTCTGTTAACGCTGTGGACTGTGTTATTAAAGAGCTGAACACACACGCACACACACACACACACACACACACACACACACACACACACACACACACACACACACACACAGACAGAGAAACCTTGTATCTCCACGTTTCAACTTTTTTTTCTTCTTCATAAATGAATGCAATTTACAATTTAGGCATTTAGCCAGTGTTGGAAGAAGTACTCGGATTTTTAAAAGTACACAAGTATTGGCATCAAAATATACTTAAAGAACCACAAGTAAAAGTACTCATTATGCAGAATTTAGCAGACGCTCTTAATCCAGAGTGATTCACAGTAAGCTAAACACAAGGTAATACATGGAATACATAGAGACAGTGTAGTAGTGCCTCAGTAATCTAGGATCATATAGGTTAACCAAGAACCTATTATCAGACTAAACCAGGGGTCTTCAACCTTTTCAGGCCAAGGACCCTCTAGCTGAGAGAGAGATGATGCAGGGACCCCCTCTATATTGTATAGAATTGTGTTTCAGAACTTTTTTTTTGGTTTACTTGGTCTGCTCTTTTTTCCCTCTACACCTATACCTCTTTGCCAAAAATAGCAGATCTACAAGCTCACAACGCCTCGCAGTAAGTGCTCCTCAGAAAAAGGGAAGCTAGAGTTCAAGTGGTTAAGGTAAAAAAAAAAATCATATCATATCACACAAAGATTTGGCGGACCCCCTGTAGTAACTCTGAGGACCCCCTAGGGGTCCCGGACCCCCTGTTGAAGACCCCTGGACTAAACAGTATAATAATCTGTACATGAAACTATAGAATGCCAGCGGACAAATACATATCATTTTGGGGGTCCTTGACATGAAATATTGATATTATAGCAACATAAGTAAAAAAAAAAAAACCCCAAAAACCTGTTAGGATTCATAAGACATTTGTAGAATCCCCAGAAGCTAAGATTCGCTTTAAAACAATTGTATATTCAAAGATTCAAAGCACATTTTTTTCACGATTTTTCAAAACAAATAGCAGATCTACAAGCAAAAATGACACAGTATGCATTCTCGGATTGAATGGGCTAAAAATGACCGTCAACAGTGAAATGCACGGCACAATAGACACCATTAGACCACTCTAATAGGCAACCAGACCACTGTATATTTATAGGAATGGAAATGGCTATGAATAGATGTAATATAGCCTAATATAGGCTATTGTCGATAGAATAATAAGGAAATGCATTCACAAATAGCGAGTCAAATCAAGATACTGTGATGGCGGGGGGCTGTACTTGACAAAAGCTGGAATTGGCGCACATTGTTGGTGACGACAGCACACCATGGAGGCACAGATAGACAACAATGCCATGCCTGTGTGCAATGATTAATTGTTCAAATAAATACATCGTCTCTGTCGGGTGGAAACCTCATTATGTTCCAAAAATGTTACTTTTCAGGATTCAAATTCAAAAGCATCAAAAGTAGCAGGTCTACAATCTCGAAACGCGTCGCTTCGCGGCGCGTTTCGAGCTTGCAGATCTGCTACTTTTGATGTTTTTGTGTGACGCTGTAGTATGATCAAGTAGGGCGTTAATTTGACGAGAAAACATTAAAAAAAAGTTAGACTATGGAGATAAGAGGCTTCGGCTGCCCTACAGCAACGAAATAGAAACAGGCTATTACTTGCATCATAGACTATGCTTTCTGGGGAATTTGGCCGTGCGAAATTACACGCCACGTTCCAGTGCATCCATTGGAACACAGGTTCATTGTTTCCATTTCCTGAAAAATAACATTTTTTGGACGGTAACCGGAACGCTCGCCCTCAATACACACTCGCCCACATTTTTTTTCCGCGGACCACTCGCCCGGTACTTGTATTCTTGTGTTTGTTTTACTGAGGTTAGGTTTAGGAATAAGTTTAGGGTTAGGCATAGTTTTACTGAGGTTAAGTTTAGGAATACGTTTAGGGTTAGGCATAGTTTTACTGAGGTTAAGTTTAGGAATACGTTTAGGGTTAGGCATAGTTTTACTGAGGTTAAGTTTAGGAATACGTTTAGGGTTAGGCATAGTTTTACTGAGGTTAAGTTTAGGAATAAGTTTAGGGTTAGGCATAGTTTTACTGAGGTTAAGTTTAGGAATAAGTTTAGGGTTAGGCATAGTTTTACTAAGGTTACCATCCATCCATCCATCCATCTTCAACCGCTTATCCGGAGTCGGGTCGTGGGGGCAACAGTTCCAGCAGAGAGCTCCAGCCTTCCCTTTCCTGAGCAAAATTAGCCACTTCCTCCTGGGGCGGTCCCGAGGCGTTCCCAGGCCAGTGTGGAGATAGAATCCCCGCATCTGGTCCTTGGTCTGCCCTGGGGTCTCCTCCATGTGTGATGTGCAGCCAGGACCTCCCTAGGGAGACACTCGGGAGGCATCCGTACTACTGTAGATGTCCGAACAACCTTCTGTAAGCTGGCTCCTTTCCAAGTGAAGGAGCAGCAGCTCTACTCCGAGTCTCTCTTGGGTGACTGAACTTTTGGCCGCTTGTATCCGCGACCTTATTCTTTTGGTCATGACCCACACTTCATGACCATAGGGGAGAGTAGGAACGAAGATTGCTCGGTAGGCCGAGAGCTTTGGCTTCTGGCTCAGCTCTCTTTTCGTCACCACAGTGCGGTACAGCGACTGCAATACCGCTCCTGCTGCTCCCATTCTCCGGCTGATCTCCAAGACCCTGAGAAACATTCCCCACTTGGACTGTGTTATGTTTAGGAATAAGGTTAGGTTTAGGCATAGTTTTACTTAGGGTACGTTTAGGAATAAGTTTAGATTTAGGCATAGTTTTACTGAGGTTAAGTTTAGGAATAAGGTTAGGTTTAGACATAGTTTTACTGAGGTTAAGTTTAGGAATATTAGACGTAGTTTTACTGAGGTTAAGTTTAGGAATAAAGTTAGGTTTAGACATAGTTTTACTGAGGTTACGTTTAGGAATAAGGTTAGGTTTAGACATAGTTTTACTGAGGTTACGTTTAAGAATAAGGTTAGGTTTAGACATAGTTGTACTGAGGTTAGGTTTAGGAATAAGGTTAGGTTTAGACATAGTTTTACTGAGGTTAAGGTTAGAAATAAGGTTAGGTTTAGACACATTTTTACTGAGGTTAAGTTTAGGTATAAGTTTAGGGTTAGGCATAGTTTTACTGAGGTTACTGTAACAGTTGGCCAAGCGGCCAAGGCTCCAAGCAGACAAAAATCCAGGAATGCAATTTTAGGTGTATTTATTCTTCTCCACCAGAGCACTAACTGTGCACAAATACAGTACATACAGTGCTGGCCAATGCGAAAATAACTTGCCAAAAATTAATACTTGAGAAAAATGATAAAATGAGAAATAAACACTTAACCCATTAAGGGGTAAAAATGACACCTGGAACTGTGTTAGATTTGAGCTAAAAAGCATTATTTCACACTGTTTGGGCTATTCAAAAATAGCAGATATACAAGCTCATAGCACGGCACCGAGTGCCGCGCTACGAGCTTGTAGATCTGCTATTTTTGAAAAATCGTGAAAATGTGTGCAAATCTTTGAATATACATATTTCTAAAGCGAACATTTTTAACTCAAATCTTTGCTTCTGGGGGGTCCCTGGAACAACATATTTTGATGGTCAAATACATATCGTTTTGGGGGTCCTTGACATGAAAAAGATTGAGCACCACTGATATAGAAACATACGTTTTTCAGAAAACTGTTGAGATTTAGGAGACATGTAGAATCGGCTTCAGGTCTCAATGGATTAAAGAAAACAGTAAAAACCAAAACAACCCAAACGGTTCAGAACTCCAGCAGACTATAAACCTTTATCACAAAAGAACCTGCAGCTCTACCTCAGGGATGTTACCTGCTTATGTTTCTGCCCAAATCTAACTGCCTGTCTGTCCCAGCAGCCTCCCTTAAATAGCAGTGGTGTAAAGTAACTAAGTATATTTACTCGAGAACTGTACTTGAGTACAATTTTGAGGTACTTTTACTGTACTGGAGTATTTCCAATTGTCTGTACTTCTGCTTCTACTCCACTACATCTCAGAGGCAAATATTGTACTTTTACTCCACTACAATTATTTGAAAACTTTAGTTACTTTGCAGATATACATTATTACATTATAAAACACACATTAACCACTTTAGTCCTATTGTATACATAGGCTATTTGAAAATAGCAGATCTACAAGCTCACAACTGTGTGTGGTACCTTTACACGTTTTGTAGGTTTTAGTACTTTTACTTTTGGTACTTTAAGTACATTTTGATGCCAATACTTTTATACTTTTAAATACATTTTTAATTCCTGACCTTTACTTGTAACAGAGTATTTCTACATTGCAGTATTGATACTTAAAGGGACTACACCATGACATTATACTTTTCCTTCTTTTTTGTGTGTTTTTGTGTTTTTGGTCTCCCCTACCTCTCTTCTATCCCAAAAAATACCCCAGTTTGAGCCCTCAGGCTTTCGCAGCATATCTGGGGTTTTATGTAAATTGGTCTCTAAACAGGCCAAACTGATTTGGCCCCGAAAGTGACGTCACTAGCGGTACAATCCCTCCCGCTTTTCAGTTCCAACATAGGAACATTTTCCTTTTTTTTTTTTTTTACTTTTTCCACTCAGAACCAGGAGATAACATGCATACAAACTGGCTCAACAGCGCCACGTGCAAATCAGGACAATGTGGTATTGCAGGTGAAAGTGCTTTATAAGCCAGAGAGAAGTTAGTTGGAATGAGTATATCTGAGGCTTGATTTAGGCTCAAACCTTTTGAAAAACGTTTGAGGGACATAAACAATATGATATTAAATATTATTTTATTTTTTTTAATTCATGGTGTAGATCCTTTAAGTCATCGGTTCTCAAACCTTTTCATGTCAAGGACCACTAAATTGACACTTATTAGCCCCCATTTGAAAAGATAAGCCAGGAACCCCCCATAAGAGAAGATTTTTACGGCTCTAGCAGTGATTCGCAATCATTGTAATTTAAGGACCCCCAGTTTGACATGCATTAGGCTACGGACCCCCATGTAATGGCATTTCTATCTCTGGGACCCCAATTCATTTTGTAAAATCAATGTTAATTTAACTCAGAGAGTGTACAAATGGAACCAAATGGACCCGTTAGGGTCCATTTGGTTCCATCTGTACACTCTCAGAGTTACAGACCCATAAGGGTCCATTTGGTTCGTATAAATCATTTAGCTGGGGACCCCCTGGTATCCCCTCAAGTACCCCTGGGGGTCCCCGGACCCCACTTTGAGAACCAATGCTTTAAGTAAAACATTTGAGTACTTTTTCCACCACTGCCCATAAATAGGGAGTGGATCCTACCTCATGACACAGAACCAATAAGCAACAATTCTTCCTATTCTTCTCTATATTTTATTGGACATACAAGGTTTCTTCCCTGCGATATAGTGAACAATATACAGCAACAATGCCCCCATTGGCATCATGCTTGCAATGTGTGACTCTGTAGCCTTGACAGGCCATGGGGCTTACATTACTTATACAGTTCATCCATTATAGCTGTGTGAGCCTTTAACCCATTGAGACCTGAAGCCGATTCTACAGTACATGTCTCCTAAATCTCAACAGTATTCTGAAAAATGTATGTTTCTATATCAGTGGTGCTCAATCTTTTTCATGTCAAGGACCCCCAAAATTATATGTATTTGGCCGCGGAACCCCAGCAAAATATGTTGTTCCAGGGACCCCCCAGAAGCAAAGATTTGAGTTAAAAATGTTTGCTTTAAAAAATATATATATTCAAAGATTTGCACACATTTTCACGATTTTTCAAAAATTGCAGATCTACAAGCTCGTAGCGCGGCACTCGGTGCCGCGCTATGAGCTTGTATATCTGCTATTTTTGAATAGCCCAAAGTGTAAAATAATGCTTTTAGCTCAAATCTAAGAATGACACAGTTCCAGGTCTTAATGGGCTAAGCGAAAAGGCCACCAGGCTTTTCCCCAGCTTCTTGATATGACACGAAAACAACAGCAATAACGACAAAGCGGCAATCGTTTCTTCTCTTATCGACATCGTGCACACAGTGATATTTATGTGAATATAATTTAACCCGACCTCTCCCCGGCAGATGGGAAAGACGCAGCCCTACCGGGAGCCTAGATCTGTCTGAATTGTGTTGGATTTTTTGTGGCATTTTAACTGCTTAGGTTAGGTTGGAGCTGGCAAGCTGCCACGAGCAGTGAAACGACTCTCATTATTATGCATGTTGACTGACTTCCATTTGCAATACTTGAGTTTTAGGCAAGAATGGTTAACCCATTATGACCATGAACCACTTTAACCGTTATTTTAATACTTTGGCTATTTAAAAATAGCAGATATACAAGCTCATAGCGCGGCACCGAGTGCCGCGCTATGAGCTTGTAGATCTGCTATTTTTTGAAAAATCATGAAAATGTGTGCAAATCTTTGAATATATATATATTTTTAATGTGAACATTTGTAACTCAAATCTTTGCTTCTGGGGGGTCCCTCCCTGGAACTAAATATTTTTGAGAGGGGGTCCGTGGCCAAATACTTTTGGGGGTCCTTGACATGGAAAAGTTGGAACACCATGCACTGATATAGTAACACATACTGTTAGGATTTAGAAAACATTTTTAGATATGTATTTGGCCGTGGACCCCCATCTCAAAATGTTTTGTTCCAGGGGTCCCCCCCAGAAGCAAAGATTTGAGTTACAAATGTTCGCTTTACAAAAATAGTAATAGTAATAGACAGTCTTCCCTCACCAGATTTAACTCACAGAATTGACATTGAGTCAACAAATCTCATCATATCCATTTACGCTTTCCAGTGTGACAATTATGAGTCACAAAGCACTGTACCAGGCATCTTTGAGCTTAAAGATCTGCTATGTTTTTAATAGCCAAAGACATATTAGAATGACACAAATGTGTTCCCGAATTGAATGGGTTAACAGCCACCGGGGCCCTCTCCACAGAAATAGAATGGTTCTGCTTGTTATGTAGTGGCTTTTTTTTGTTGCTCGTTACGCATGCGACGGCTGCCAATTAATTTAATTAACCGCCGAATGTGTTCGATGTCGAAGTCAGGCTATAATTTACAAATAGCGACGCTGTGTGTGTGTGTGTGTGTGTGTGTGTGTGTGTGTGTGTGTGTGTGTGTGTGTGTGTGTGTGTGTGTGTGTGTGTGTGTGTGTGTGTGTGTGTGTGTGTGTGTGTGTGTGTGTGTTTAGAATTAACCTGATGACTGCATATCCTCTGATTATCATACTGTGATAGCAAACAACGTTATTACAATCTTGACAGCTATACTGTAGGGTATGGGCTAATTAGAACAGTGCTTAAAGAGATATATCACCCCAAAATAACTTTTTTTCTAACAATTAGTCACTCCATGGAATATTTTTGTCGCATTCCTAAGCCAATAATTTGAGACACAAAGAGTCTCCTTTGTGTCTCATACCGGAACCGCTCCCAACCGGTCTGCTGGTCATCAATTTAATGACTTAAGAATGCAACAACAAAAGAATATCCATGAATTCAAGTCTTCATGGAGTGACTAGTCGATAGGAAAAAAAACATTTATTTATATTTATATTTAACTATCGTTTTAAAGGTGTAGTTCACCCAAAAAATTACCAATTTTCTATCAATTACACACCCCATGAAGCTTTGAATTCTTGTCGAATTCTTGTCGCATTCCTAAGCCAATAATTTGATGACCGGTGGAGTGTCCTTGAGTCTCCTACCGAGTCTCATATTGACCGACGACCCGGCCATTAAATTATTGGCTCAGGAATGCGAGAAAAAAACCCCGGAAGAATCGCCATGAATTCAAGGCTTCATGGGGTGTGTCATTGATAGAAAATAAGTCATTGTTTGGGTGAACTACTCCTTTAATTTGTAAAGTATTAGGTGCCGGAGGCGAGCTCGTGAATCTGACTAAAAGTAAAACAATATAAAAAAAGACAACAAAATAATAAGCTAACAAACCCACTCATAAGCAGAACTAAACTGAAATCGAAAACAAAAGGTCAAAACAAAATACAATTCTAAACTCTTAATAACCTTGGTACCCACTCAGAGACCACATCACACCAGTGCTCCATGACCAAACAGTGGTGTAAAGTAAGTGCATTTACTCAAGTACTGTACTGTACTAGTACAATTTTTACGTATTTTTGACTTTACTGGAGTATTTCCAATTGTCAGTACATTTACTTCTACTCCACTGTAGAGGAAATATTGTACTTTTCTTCACTACAATTATTTGAAAACTTTAGTTAATTTGTGGATTTTGATTATTATTATTACAAAACATACCACTTTGGCCCTATATAAATTTGGGGCTTTTTAAAATAGCAGATCTACAAGCTCACAATGCGTCGCATGCGACGCATTGTGAGCTTGTAGATCTGCTATTTTAAAATGATTTTTTTTACATGTTATACATTTGAAATGGGACATTCTGCACAATGAATACTTTTGGTACTTTAAGTACATTTTGATACCAGTACTTTTTACACAGTACTGGTACACAAACACATGATGAACACACTTCAACATTCTCCTCACTCACACAAACGTGAGCACAATTCAACCTATAGCTCCCCCCGCTACCCCTCTGACCTCTCACCCCCCCCCGTTCCCCCAGGTCCGCTGATGGACCACCTCCTGGCCCCTGGTGGTCCCCAGGGCCCTGTCACCTCCTCAGAGCCTGGGGGTGACAGCCAGGACCTTCTCACTCGCCTCCATTATGGAACTCACTCTCTATTCACATCATAACATTTTTTTTTTAAATGGCCCCGACGGCTGGCGTAGCGGTCCGGGCACCGCAAAGCTGCTAATGCAGCCTGACACGATCCCGGCGACCTCTGCTGCGTGTCACTCCGCGTCTCTCTCTCTCTCCCCATCTCCTGTCAGTCTGCTGTATACTATCAAATAAAGGCAGAACAAGACAAAAACAATACCTTTGAAAAAAATATTTTTAAAAATCGTTGCTGTTTTGTTGTTTTGTTTGTGTTTTTTTCTGAAATTAACGCTTCACTGCATACTACAGCGTTACACGAAGATCCACAAGCTCGAAACGCGGAGCTACTTTTGCTATTTTTGAATTTGTATCCTGAAAAGTAAAAGTTTTGGAACCCAACTTTCCACCTGACTTATATGCCTGACGGAACTCACTCTCAATAGATAAAACGTTAAATAATTCAAAAATAAAATCAAAGCAGCTCCAGCCTCTAGCCCTCTCTTTTTTTTGTTTTGTTTTACTGCCCTCAAAAACCCACCTCTTCAGTCTCGTCTTCCTCACGTAATGCTGTTATGCTATGCAGTCCTGACAAGTGTTGCAATGCTGAATTGGAACGTGGTTGCACTCTATTTTAACCCATTGAGACCGGGAACGCGTCTGTGTCATTTTAAGATGTCGTTGGCTATTCAAAAATAGCAGATCTACAAGCTCATTGAGCGGCACCGAGTGCCGCGCTATGAGCTTGTAGATCTGCTATTTATTTTTTTTAAATCGTGAAAATGTGTGCAAGTCTTTGAATGTATATATTTTAAAGCGAACATTTTTAACTCAAATCTTTGCTACTGGGATTCTAGAAATGTCTTCTAAATCCTAGCAGTTTCTTGAAAAAAACGTATGTTGCTTTAATAACAGTGGTCCTCAAACTTGTTTCATGTCAAGGACCCCCAAAAATGATACGTATTTGGCCGCGGACCCCCATCTC
Organism: Gymnoscopelus microlampas; assembly: GCF_963454915.1. Classification (NCBI taxonomy): domain Eukaryota; kingdom Metazoa; phylum Chordata; class Actinopteri; order Myctophiformes; family Myctophidae; genus Gymnoscopelus; species Gymnoscopelus microlampas. Next base: position 54,081,353 of record NC_139939.1, on the reverse strand, counting down.
AAAATATGTTGTTCCAGGGATCCCCCAGAAGCAAATATTTGAGTTATAAATGTATATATTCAGAGATTTCCACACATTTTCAAGATTTTTTCCCCCAAAAATAGCAGCTCTACAAGCTCATAGCGCGGCACTCGGTGCCGCGCTATGAGCTTGTATATGTGCTATTTTTGAATAGCCAAATAAATCTAAAAATGACACACAGATGCGTTCCCGGTCTTAAAGGGTTAATGGCGAGACGCGCACGTCCCTTAACACCTATACACTACAGGTCACACAATGGACAATTGATATGCATCTAGGCTCATTCCTATGTTAATTCACCTGGTGTGGGTCAGGAGCCTTTGTAAAGTTTGTTGAGGTGTGAATTTCAAAGTAGTTTAAAATCTATGCGTGTGCCTGCCCGTGCCCCTGCATGGTCAAATAGATTCCTGCACGGCGTGCAAGGCCTTAATTCCCATGAGCAATGCAACCCCGGTCCTGACATCACTCGCTCAGCCCCCTGGGTCACAGAAGTCATTTCTCTATGGAGAATAAACATAAGAGCACCGAAGTCTGACGTCACTGCCGCTAGAGGGCGCCGTCCCCCTGGGTCGCAGCGTTATTTTGTTTGTGTTGAAATCCCCCATTGGGGAATCCAAGATCACGTCATATAAGAACTGTGTTCCAAAAATAAAACAAATCCTCCGGGCGTTTCTGTCAGGGGGGCGGCTCTGCATCGTTTATGATATTCATTCATATTTGATACAGCCTGTTTATGGAGAAAATGTAATTGATTCTGCCTTTAACCCTCTAAGACCCAGATTCTTTTCAAGTTGTGATGATTCCTGGCTCTGTGGGGGGTATTTATATGCAAATATCCTGGCCAATGCCATTGTAAGACTAAACAATAGGACCCAATGAGGATTTAGAGGTGAGAAAAATAAAAAATAACAGAAAAGAAAAATGATTTAAACTCATTTCTTTATAAAATTTAAGTGTTGCCCAAAAGCATCGCTGGGTCTTAGAGGGTTAAAGTCTTAAAAACGACACTTCGGGGTCTGAAATCACTGTCCCTATGCAGCCTCTGAAATGAAGTCTTTCTTTCAGTACCTAGAACGTTAGGAAACAAGTCAGTACCTATGTTAACCTTAAGACCTGAAGCCGATTCAAAAAATGTCTTTTAAATCCTAACAGTTTTATGTAAAACCTATGTTTCTATGTCAGTGGTTCTCAATCTTTTTCATGTCAAGGACCCCCAAAATGATATGTATTTGGCCGTGGACCCCCATCTCAAAATACGTTGTTCCAGGGACCCCCCAGAAGCAAAGATTTGAGTTAAAAATGTTCGCTTTAAAAAAGTATATATTCAAAGATTTGCACACATTTTCAAGATTTTTCATAAATAGCCAAATTGTAAAATAATGCTTTTTAGCTCAAATCAAAAAGTGACAGGTCTTAATGGGTTAAAACCCATTTGACCTGGAACGCATCCGTGTCACTTTTTGAAAAGTTACATAGTGAGGCTTTAACCGTTAAAGCCTCACTATGTAACTTTTTTTTAACACATAAAATGTAATGTTTTCCAATCTGTATTAGCTCAATGGTAAAACAAATGTCAGCACTGTCAGTACAGGAAATTAAACCTGGTTAAAATCCGGGGTAGAAGAGGAAAGTTACATAGGAGCGCATCTTTAAAGTAACCATTATGGATTTTGCTGTGCTGGTTTGATGTTTATCTGGTGTCCTAGCGTCTTAGTTTGAAGCACTAAATTGCTTTCTTTTCACTCTGTTTACAACACCATTTACCTCGTCCTTTACAGACTGGGGTTCATGGCATTGATTGACTCTGATCGTCCACTTAACTTGCTCTGGATAAAGAGTGTCTGTAAATGGTCTGTTATCTCACTCTCTCAACAACTTAGAATGGTTCTGAGGCTTTCAAAGCCTCTGTTTTGGCAGGTTGAGTGTGTACTGTTTATTTTAAGTACTGAAACATGTGTAATGTGTGTGTACTCAATCACGGGTTGTGTGGAATTGTGTGTTGGCTTTAGTGATTGCGTAGATGTGGGATAACTGAGTGAGCTATCTATAGCAGGGGTCTTCAACGTTTTCAGGCCAAGGACCCCCTAGCTGAGAGAGAGATGAAGCAGGGACCCCCTCTATTTTATATAAAATTGTGTTTCAGATCAAACTTTTTTTGTTTACTTGGTCTGCTCTTTTTTCGCTCTACACAAACCTCTTTGCCAAAAAATAGCAGATCTACAAGCTCACAACGCCTCGCAGCGCGAGGCGTTGTGAGCTTGTAGATCTGCTATTTTTGGACTAAAGTTTTCCTCAGAAAAAGGGATGCTAGGGTTCAAGTGGTTAAGGTAAAAAAAAAAATCATATCACACAAAGATTTGGCGGACCCCCTGTAGTAACTCTGAGGACCCCAGACAGACAGACAGACAGACAGACCTTTACTGATCCTAAGGGAAATTGAGTTGTCAAAGCAACACGGCAGTCAGGATGAAACAAATGGGTAGGAGGAACAAGTACAGAATAAACTCTATTGACTAGTGACAACAGTAAAATGAACACTGGTAATACTATAGTGACAATAGTAAAAAAAAAAAAAAAAAAACATTGTTTTAAAAAAGCCTTGTTAGCGTGTAGCTCGGCTATTTTCAAATAGCCGACTATTCTCAATTAGGCGATGTACAGTATACAGGGTTAAAGTGACAATAGCAAGTTCATTTTAGTTTTGTAAACACTACAACAATACAGTTTCAGTTAATTATTTTTATTATTATAGTTTTTATTTAGTTCAGTAAATAGGCTTTATTCACAGCAGCCATATTATGAAGACATTCACAGGTGTTACCAATGATACTAACGAAGGCTCTGTTCCATTCATGGTCAAACAGAGTCAGGGTTGCTGATATTGTTGCATGTTGGCCCACTGGAAACACTCTGTTACACCAGTGGGTCTACAGTTGGGGTCCAGGGACCCTCATGGGCTTCCAAATGGCCCCTTACAGGTGTGTAACTCTGAGAGTGTACAAATGGAACCAAATGGACCCGTAAGGGTCCATTTGGTTCCATTTGTACACTCTCAGAGTTATGGGGGTCGTGGAAACCACTGTGCTACACTAAATGGAACAGAGCCTTCATTAGTATCATTGGTAACACCTCTGAAGGAAGTGATAATATGGCTGCTGTGCATAGAGCCTATTATTTCAATACGGAAATCGTTAACTATAATAACCTTGTTCAAAGGGCACATGGATCAAGTACATTAGGCATGCAGATTAAAGTGTGTAGTTGGATATAAATATGGGCGCAGGTAAATTGTACAATCTATGAATAGTATTATGGGCATAATAGAAGATAATACATAAAACCAACAGCAATGTGCCTCAACGGCAATCACCAGTAATACAGTATGTGCTGTGTGTGTGTGTGTGTGTGTGTGTGTGTGTGTGTGTGTGTGTGCGTGCGTGTGTGTGTGTGTGTGTGTGTGTGTGTGTGTGTGTGTGTGTGTGTGTGTGTGTGTGTGAGGGCGTTCGCACTGCACCACTGACTGGACTGTCAGGCGTGAATCTGGGGAAGAAATCGATGGAGAGAATACTGATGATGCGGAACGCATGTAGCATTTGACTCTCCACCTCCCACGCACACACATGCACACGTGCGTGCACACTCGCACGCACGCACGCACGAACGCACGCACGCACGCACACGCACACACACTCACACTCACACTCACACTCACACACACACACACACACACGTGTATGCACTCACGCACGCACACGCTCATGGATAAGCACTCTTATATACTCACATACTCCTACTCTACACACACACACACACACACACACACACACACACACACACACACACACACACACACACACACACACACACACACACACACACACACACACACATACATGCACACGGTGCGTGAAGATAGCATTGATTTGAGAAGGATCTACCCTCAGGCTGTGATTAAAGTAGGTTTAAGTCATTATCTCAAACGTCGGTGCATACTTAGGTACATGTATGTTCACACACACACACACACACACACACACACACACACACACACTGGAAAGAACTCAGATGACCGTGGCTCCGTGCTGGCAGGACGTGCTCGGTGCGATATTCTCTCTTTTTTTCCTCTTACCTTTGTCTTCTTTTTCTCCTGTATCTCTCTGGCTATGATGTGTCTTCTTACCCTGCTATGTCTTGCATTTACTCCTCTTAACCCATTAAGACCTGACGCCGATGAAAGAAAAATGTTTCCTAAATCCTAACGCTTTAAAAAATACATATATATTCAAAGATTTGCTCAAATGTTCACGATTTTACTAAAATAGCAGATCTACAAGCTCGTAGTGCGGCACTCGGTGCCGCGCTATGAGCTTGTATATCTGTTATTTTTGAATAGCCTAAAGAAATCTAAAAATGACACAGATGCGTTCCCGGTCTTAATGGGTTAAAGGAGTAGTTCACCCAAACAAATGACTTATTTTCTATCACTTATACACCCCATGAAGCCTTGAATACATGGAGATGCTTTTGTTTTCGTCACTTTTGATGACCGACAGGGTCTCCGGTATAGGAGACTCTTAGGACACTCCTTGAGTCTCCGCCGGTCATGAAATTATCATCATCTTAGGACACCTCTTATGCACAGAGATGTGATCCTAAATGGTCTTATAAGGATACGCTAAAGATTAAAGATTATACTGAGTGGTTAGTTAAAGGAAGATCCTGACTTTGTTCCAAATAAATATGATGGCACTTTCAAGAAAGATATTTGGGCAATTTATAGATAATAAAGGAATTGTACGATTTGAGTCACTACAAAGAGACTACGATTTAACACACTCTCATTCCTTTAGATATTTGCGAGTTAGAAGCCTTATCGAGAATTGCACCAGACAGAAGAAAACTATTACAGATTTTCATCCCATGACACAGTTCCTGGTTAAAGATGTTAAGTGTGCAAGTGTCAAGCACCAAATCTCAGCATTATATGACATTTACAAAATCTTGTAACACCAACATTTTGGTGAGACTGTGGTGAAAACCATTCCAACTACAGCCATATCTTCTGGTTTTGCCCTCTCTTGAAAAAGTACTGGGACAATATTGGTACGGAAATGACACAGGTTCTGAAAATGTACGTAAACATCAGCCATGAATCCTGTTGGGTAAACACACACACACACACACACACACACACACACACACACACACACACACACACAGCTTTCTTAAGGCTGTGTTTGTGTCTTTGTGTCTCTTTCAGACACATGATGCACGTGTGGAACGAAGGGCGGGACCTGAGCTTCACTCCGGACGGTTACCAGGCCAACCCCAAGCTGATCGTCATCGTGCTGAACAGCGAGCGAGTGTGGGAGAAGGTACGACACAAGATGCCAAGACCAACACACACACACACACACACACACACACACACACACACACACACACACACACACACACGCACACACACACACACTTCAAATATTTATTTATGTCCACATAAACAGTACAGTATAGCAAGAATGCCTTGTACAAAGGACATAAACACTGCCATTGCAGTTAGATATTGGGAAAACAGCCAGTTACAAAGTGCATATAAGGCAGAACATTGTTACATACAATAGTGTTGGCATACTTGTCAGACACAGCAGACAACATTCATGGGTAAAGGAAACAACGCTTCCTCCAAATTGAGCGGCTTCCTATAATAGCTGATATTGAACAGTACCTTGCTAATTGTTTAGCCCTCCTTTTGGAGAGGCCGGCCATTTGAAGGCCCCTCACAACCAACTTGTGCACATGCCCTAGGCTAAGAAAGATAAGTACCAAAAGTTTCCATCTGTATAGCTATGGTGTATAGCTATAATGCGATGGTCTGCTCTAGCTGATGATATTTTAGCCCTTTTTAGCCCCTCTAAGCTTCCTCTAAGCTGTAATCAAAAGTACAGCCGACCTCGAGAATGAACACCTCCCTATGGTTTTTCACACGTAAAAGTACAAAAGTATTGATATCAAAATGCACGTACGGTACCAAAGTAAGAACTTTTCAAACGTTTTTGAAATATTTTTAAATTGTTTTCAAATAGAAATAATAGTAAATGGTACAGAGCGCCAAAGTTAAGTCCGAGGGCGTACAGACGGAACCAAATGGACCCAACCTCCCAGAGTTAAGTCACTGAGGATTTACTGTGCCGCTCCTCTCTTTTCTGACTCACTGACTACTCTAAACCTCTGTGTGGTGTGAGTGTACGTGTATTACTATACTTGTGAGGTCCAGCTGTCCCCACAACTTTAGTACAATGTGAGAAATAAACTCTTGTGACTTTGTGAGGACAATTTTCCTGGTCCTTACGAGATAAATTGTTGTTTTATGGTTAAATCTTTTTAGGGGGCTTATACAATTACTATATTTTCAGGCCTTCAAACCTAGTCCTATGCTGCGCTGATAAGAGCAATGGACTGTGAGACCACCCACCAAGTTTGGAGCCTGTAGTCCCAGCCAATAGGAAATCAGAGGGGGTGTGGCTTCAGCAATTACAGCCCGTCCCCATTGGCCGTCTAAGAGCACCCACCAAGTTTGGGACCTTTAGCATGCTAGGAACTGGAGTTAGGGCTGTTTGAAGCCCAGCCAATAGGAACACAGAGGGGCGGGCCTTGAGCAATTACAGCCTGTCCCTATTGGCTGTCTAAGAGCACTTACCAGGTTTGGGGCGTTTATCATGCTGGGAACTGGAGTTATGGCTGGTTAACCCATTAAGACTGGGGACGCATCTGCGTCTCATTTTAAGATTTCTTTGGGCTATTCAAAAATAGCAGATCTACAAGCTCATAGCGCGGCACCGAGTGCCGCGCTACGAGCTTGTAGATCTGCTATTTTTGAAAAATCTTGAAAAAATATTTTCCAGATTCTTTTCAAAAAACTGTTGAGATTTAGCATTTTTTTAAGAATCGCCTCAGGTCTTAATGGGTTAAACCCCAGCCAATAGGAACACAAAGGGGTGAAGCAACCACCTGTGGCACCCCACCACCTGTGGGGTGCCACAGGTGGTCCCTGTTGTGGCTATTCTGATGGCAGACCCCTGACCAGTGTTGGTGCCAAGTTTGGTGCGGATCGGAGCGACAGTGCGCCTCGCAGGTCTGCATGTTACGTTTGTGACGTCCACCCACCCCACCTTCCACCATCCACCGTCGGTTGACCCTCCAGGCAATTTTAATATAGGATGAAAAGATTCAAGTTGGGATACCAACCGACGCACCAGTGTCATGCACCGGAAATAGTGGATCTAGTGAGCTTGTAAATCCATTATTTAATATTTTATAGTCTTTAGGGTTAGGTTTGAAAATGGAAAAAGAAATGATAAAAAAAAATGACACTAAAATTGCTGTCCTAAAGTGATGATGTCCTCACAAGTATAGTCATATGTGCGTGTGTGTGTGTGTGTGCATGTGTGTGTGTGTGTGTGTGTGTGTGTGTGTGTGTGTGTGTGTGTGTGTGTGTGTGTGTGTGTGTGTTTGCATGTGTGTGTGCGTGTGTGTGTGTGTGTGTGTGTGTGTGTGTGCAGATGGGCCGCTGGGAGAACGGCACGCTAGCCCTGATGTTCCCGGTGTGGCCGCGGTACAACTCGTACGGCGACGAGGACGCCGACGAGAACCACCTGTCCATCGTCACGCTGGAGGAGAAGCCCTTCGTCATCGTGGACAACGTGGACATCCTCACCGGCACCTGCATGAGGAACTCTGTTCCCTGCCGCCGCCACGTCAAAGAGTAAGTTGTTGTTGTCGTCGTGGCATGAAAACGTTCAAGAATGGAGCGAAAGAAAGGGCTCGCAGCTCACTTTTAGTTGCTCCAAACAGTGGCGTGCACAGACATTTTGAGGGGCAGGTGCTCAAGTAAAAAAAAGGGCACCTTGCGCAGCGAGCGGAACCGCCGGCTACCTTAGTAGTGTGAGATTTACAGAAGAAAATTGCAACGCACATTTTGGGGAATTGTTAATATATTAGAAGCTTTTAATCCAGAATTGATCGATGTCACCATGGGCTACATACTGTTAACCAGGGGTCTTCAACGTTTTCAGGCCAAGGACCCCCTAGCTGAGAGAGAGATGAAGCAGGGACCCCTCTATATTGTATAAAATTGTGTTTAAGATTATACTTTTTTTTGTTTACTTGGTCTGCTCTTTTTTCCCTCTACACCTATACCTCTTTGCCAAAAACAGCCGATCTACAAGCCCACAACGCCTCGCAGCGCGAGGCGTTGTGGGCTTGTAGATCGGCTATTTTTGGCTAAAGTTCTCCTCAGAAAAGGGATGCTAGGTTTCGAGTGGTTATGGTAAAAAGAAAAATCATATCACATAAAGATTTGGTGGACCCCCTGTAGTAACTCTGAGGACCCCCTAGGGGTCCCGGACCCCCTGTTGAAGACCCCTGCTGTGCCCTTTTTCAAAAGGGCACTTCTGGTCAAGAGGGCAAAGGGCAGGTGCTCTAGCACCACCTAGAGTCTATCTGTGCACGTCCCTGGTTGGAACGTCGTTTTTTTGCTGCTGTTCATTAAAGTTTCTAGCATCTATAACTAAAAGTGAGTTGCGAGCTGTTTGGCTCTGTTGGCGCTGTTGCAGTTTGGCTCCGCACCGGAGGAGGACGGGCGATGTTGTGTGCGTTATTTTTGTCTTTAAAACTTTGAAAGGAGACAGTTGGCTCCACAGCATGGGGTCCAGTCGGTCCGCCTGACATTAAACCATAGAGTCCATGCAGTCAACAGCTGGTCCACAGCATGTCCACCGCTCGAAACAACGCACACCTGTCAGCCAATATTATTGTTGGCTGAAAGGTGCAGAAAACCTATTATTTCCATATTTTAACTTTTTGTGTTTTTTCATAAATTAACACCCTTCTTGACTGTTACTACAGCGTCACACAAAAGTATCAGATGGGGGTGGGGGGGGGGAGTATAGCGCATGGGTGTAGCAACTCCATAGAAGTGAACGGTCAGGGAAGGGCTTTTCTCCTCGGAGACGAGAAAAGCCTGGGAACGAGGCTAATCTCTGTGTGAGTGGACAGCTATGAGAAGGGTCTGAGACTGTTCCTCTGTGTGCTTTTGCCCTGCTGTGGGCTTGGGAACAGGCCAGGCCAGGACAGAGAAGAGAAGAGAGTGTTGGGGAGTGTTTGCTTTTCCTGCTTGCTGGATGTCACCATAAACGTTGGCTTATGCATTCAGGCTTCCGCGTGGTTAGTAGCCTATATATTTTTCCATGACAATGTTCAGGTTGTTTGTGACCCGGAGTGTCACTGTAACAGCGGACTATCTTGCACATGTCCACTTAACAGGAGGGGGTCCTTGAGGAGGTTCCAGGGGGTCCCCAGCAAAATGTGTTAATACAGCATCACAATCAGTTTACCCCCTTTATCCATATTTTATACGTTGGCTATTCAAAAATAGCAGATATACAAGCTCACATTGGGTCACTTCGCTTGCGCATCTGCTATATATATACTGAATATTGAAAATGTTTAGAAACTTTTTTTTACGGGGGCGCAGTCGGTAGCGCTGTCGCCTCACAGCTAGAAGGTCCTAGGTTCGATTCCTGCCGGGGACGACGTGGGTGCTGGGGGCGCGAGGCATGAGCTCAGCTCTAGGCTCTCCCTAGGCTGGCAGAGGGAGTGTAGCGCCCAGGATTACTTAGACAATTGGCACTGGGTGGAAAAAATGGGTTACAAAATTGTGGGATAAAAATGTATAGGAAAAAAAAAGAAAAGGTTTAGAAACTTTTGAATATATATATATTTTTTTAACATTAATTCTCTCTTCTGGGGGTCCCTGGCACAGAACCTTGACATGAAAAAGTTTGAGAACTGCTGGGTTAACAGAGGCTCCTGGTAGAGCTCAGCTGAGGCAAAATCTGTGTCTCAGTTCATTTGGGTCTGACCTTCAAAGTGTGGATTAGATTACAGCTGAGAGGAATCTCTTACTTTGAATTCACATGCAGTGCAATCTGGAATGGCCTTTTGCTAGACAATAGTGACTGGAAAGAAAGAAAGATTTCCTTTGAATGTGAACTTCTCTGTTAATAGGTTTTAAATTCACATTCATTCTATTAGGTGTATACTTCCACAAACGGTCGGATCAATCTAAACAAGCAATAGCATGAATTCTCTCTACTTTGATGTGAAATGAAAGAACAGAGACGCTAAAGGTTCTGAATGATCACCCGTTTAGTCAGGTCACATTTCATCTCTGCGTTATTTCAGCGATAGCTCATCGGTATCAGCACGCAGCATAAACATCGCTTTCTCTACTGTGCATCATCACAGAGGGTGACTTTAGTGCCATCTCTGTTATTGAGTTCGGTCTCGTTGAGTTTGCCTGAGGCGCTTTTCTGCCTCAGGCAACGACGAGACAACACAACACAACACAAGACACGACAAGGCGACAAGACGACCCATGGTGGAAGTTGCATCGCAACAAAATAGAGGAACGTGGCAATAGATTCAGTATCATTCTCGGCTTTCGCTCATCAAGTCTGTTTGTTCATTCAGCCGTGTGTGTTTTTGTCCTATCAAATCTGCTTTAGTAGCGAGACGGTCTTGTCTCCCAGACATTCATTATTTTTCTAAGCCAGTCTCAGCGTGGTTTGCCTGCAGATCCCCACAGATATCAAGATCAATCCGATCAATACTAATCAAATCCACCAGTGTGTGCCACAGTCGGTGCAGCTCAGTCGTGGTTCGCATTTTATGCCAGTTTAGTTTATGCCTTTTTTTTGTTAAAGAAATGAGCAGCAGAAGGCTTTTCTCCAGGCCGGAAACTGTGCATGAGGAATTCTCAGGTTCATTGTTCTGAGACAGACGTTTTCAACAGCCGTGTTCAAAGCATAGGTCATACTGTTCATCACATACAGCAGTGGTTCCCCTAACCCATTGGTTCTCAAAGTGGGGTCCGGGGACCCCCAGGGGTACTTGAGGGGGTTCCAGGGGGTCCCAGCTAAATGATGGACAGGGACCAAATGGACCCTTATGAGTCTGTAACTCTGAGAGTGTACAAATGGAACCAAATGGACCCTAATGGGTCCATTTGGTTCCATTTGTACACTCTCAGAGTTAAATTAACATTGATTTTACAATATGAATTGGGGTCCCAGAGGTATAAATGCCATTAAATGGGGATCCGTAGCCTAATGCATGTCAAACTGGTGGACCTTGAAATCAAAATGGTTGAGAATCACTGCTAGAGAGCTGTAAAAACCTTCTCTCATTGGGGTCCTTGGCTTATCTTTTCAAATGGGGGTCCGCGGGCTAATAAGTGTAACTTTGGGGGTCCTTGACATGAAAAAGTTTGAGAACCACTGCCCTAACCTTTTTATACTTGGAGCCCCCCTTCTTACATTACATCTGACAAATGCTGAGACCCCCACTGCAGTCTGTGCACGCACGCACTACAGTATACAATAGAAGAATACAAGAATGCTCGCCCCAAAACACATTGCCCCGGGTCAAATCTGGCGACCTCGGACCGGGCGGTCGCCACCAGGTATTCCTAAACGTAACCTCAGTAAAACTATGCCTAAACCTAAACCTAACCGTATTCCTAAACTTAACATCAGTAAAACTATGCCTAACACTAAACTTATTCCTAAACGTCACCTCAGTAAAACTATATCTAAACCTAACCTTATTCCTAAACTTAACCTCTGTAAAACTATGCCTAACCTTAAACGTATTCCTAACCTTGACAACAGTAAAACAACGCCAAAAAACATACAATACAACACAAACAGACATACAATCAAAAGCAATGTATCACCGTCAAAAATGTACATGGATATGTCACAAAAAAGCCAAAGCTTAATGTTTCCAGGTGGTCCATATTAGACAATTAACATCCAACATACTACTATACAAACACCCCCCCAAAAACAACAGCACAATGTCTGTGTTTTTTCAGACATGTTAAATCAGGGAATGCATCTTTGTCATTTTAGATTGACACAGATGCGTATACTATGTTATTTCCCATTGATCCAAGCCAGAGCGCGAGCATCGATTAGCTGATTAGCTGGCAGAGCAGTAGAATGAGAGTTTTCCCACGTTGGTTTTAAATTGGGGTTGGTACCAGATCATGGTCGCTCCCTCTGGTGTCGTGGCTGTGGCTTTTTCTGTCGTTCATTCATGTTCACCTGGCTGGTTTGTTGATCCCTGTGTCAGTCAGTTAATTTGTCAGCATTTCTCTATCGATCGGGTGCTTACAAAGCATACAGCCGCGCGGGACTGACAGGAGTACAGTTCAATCATGCGTCTAAAAGCCGTGCAGCAAATGGGCCGTGAAGAATCGTTGTTGTAATCCCATCATCATGGCGAAAGGCTTTAGATGGCAAAAAAGCTTTAGATGTCGAAAATCAACAATTGATAATGTTTTCATCTTTACATTTCCTGGTGGGAGTTGGAATGCAGTCAACATGCCAAACGCTGACATGGAATTGGGTTGCGTTGCGCAAGTACAGTATCCCCAACAGTGTGGGAAGAAATACATAAGTGAAAGTAGCAATACCACAATTTCAAGTAAAAGGCATGTATACAAAATGTTACTTCAGTTCAGAATTGGTACAAAATGTTACTTCAGTTCAGAATTGGTACAAAATGTTACTTCAGTTCAGTATTGGTATCAATATATACTTACAGAACCAAAGTAAAAGTACTCACGTTTCTAAAACTTTTTAGAAAATAGGAGATTTTGTAGCACATTAGAGAGTATTACAATTAAAAGTATTAAAAACGGAGATACTCGTGTGCCTCACAGTACCACAAAATGGTACTTAAAGGACCACTTCACCCATTTTCAACCTATCTTCATATAATTGGTCCTCACTAATGCTCATTATAACCATTTTTGTCTACTTGGTGGAGTGTCTCAGAGGAGGGCTGTGGACAGTTCAGAAACCCGCCTACCAGCCAGCAACAGATTCCACGTACCTAGAAGACGGTTGCATGTTTCTTAGCCCAACTGAAATCTGCACCCATTGAGACCTGAAGCCGATTCTACATGTCTCCTAAATCTCAACAGTTTTCTGAAAAACGTATGTTTCTATATCAGTGGTGCTCAATCTTTTTCATGTCAAGGACCCCCAAAATGATATGTATTTGGCCGCGGACCCCCATCAAAATATGTTGTTCCAGGGACCCCCCAGAAGCAAAGATTTGAGTTAAAAATGTTCGCTTTAAAAATATATATGTTCAAAGATTTGCACACATTTTCACGAATTTTCAAAAATAGCAGATCTACAAGCTCGTAGCGCGGCACTCGGTGCCGCGCTACGAGCTTGTATATCTGCTATTTTTGAATAGCCCAAAGTGTAAAATAATGCTTTTTTAGCTCAAATCTAAAAATGACACAGTTCCAGGTCTTAATGGGTTAAACTGCAAGGCTGCATGGCTGTATTGTTGAACACATACACAGCTTAACGTCGGGAAAGTTACGCGACTCACTCATCACCGCCCAGGTGATGGCAATAATACTAATCACCGTAATCGTAACAAAGGTGCAAATCATGTAAAACAAACAAATGTACAAATTCGCAGTGATCCGATGCTGATGTGTTTGTGTTAACGCGCCAATGGTTACGTTTTGCATGGTGTATCCTGAAATAATCACTATTAGATTCATAAGCATGTTTAGAAACACATGTTGTTTGAGCTGTTAATATTTTTGATAGCAGATGTATGTGTTATGAAGACAGTCAGTAACTTCTAAAGCAGTGCTTCTCAAACTTTTTCATGTCAAGGACCCCTAAATTGACACTTATTAGCCCGCGGACCCCCATTTCAAAAGATAAGCCAGGGACCCCCATAAGAGAAGATTTTTTTACGGCTCTAGCAGTGATTCTCAACCATTTTAATTTCAAGGACCCCCAGTTTGACATGCATTAGGCTACGGACCCCCATTTAATGGCATATCTCTGGGACCCCAATTCATATCGTAAAATCAATGTTAATTTAACTCTCAGAATTACAGACCCATAAGGGTCCATTTGGTTCCTGTCCATCATTTAGCTGAGGACCCCCTGGAACCCCCTCAAGTACCCCTGGGGGTCCCCTAACCCCACTTTAAGAACCAATGTTCTAAAGACCAAGTTCCACCAGAAATTCAGAATAACTAGTACATGTTGCCTGTTTCGGATTCCGCACGTTAAAGTATACTGTATTCATTCATTTGTTTGTCTATTTATTAACTGCTACTACTGTATTTGTAGTGTTACCGTGTGCTACATGAAAACTCCTGTCCGGTGATAATGACGTTAAAGTTGATAGTTGATGAGTTGGATACACTGTTTCTCCCTACAATATTTCCCTGTATTTTGAGTGTGTTGAAATAATGTCATGCACATTTTCCCAGCGCATAGCCTAAACCGCAGGCCTTTTTGACTAGATTTAGAAGCGATTTGGAAGCTCTCGCTCCTGAAATGATCAATTATTCATAGATAACATGCATGTCAGTGGGAGAGAAGCAGACCTTGGTCTGGCACAGTGGAGTGGGTTGAGCTTAGCGAAGGGTCCATTATAATTATGAAGAAATGGGTGAAGTCGTCCTTTAAGTACAGTACTTGAGTAATTGTAATCTGTTGCTGCTTCCCACCAGCTGGCATCCTCACGTATAGTATGCCCAGAGATGGAATAACATTACAGTCAGTGTCTGTCTTATTGGTATGTTGTTCTGGGGGTTGTCTCCAAACAAACACACCCTCTCTACAGAAGAAATAAACACACAAGGGAGATGTGTTTCCTATTAACCCATTCAAACTGGGAATGCATGAACTTGTAGATCTGCTATTTTTGGGGAAAAAAAAGAAAAAGAAAGCAAATTAATATATTTGATTTTTTTTTTCTCCCTGGAACAACATATTTTCAGATGGGGGTCCGCGGCCAAATACATTTTGGGGGTCCTTGACATGAAAAAAGGTTTTAAGCACCACTGATATGTAGCAACATAAAAGAAAATCTGAAAACTGTTAGGATTTAGAAGACATTTGTAGTTACAAGTGTTCACTTAGAAATATATATATATATTTAAAGATTTGCCCAAAAAAAACAATTCACAACAATTTTTAAAAAATAGCTCAAAGAAATCTTAAAATGACACAGATGCGTTCCCGGTCTTAATGGGTTAAGGGAGGGATGTACACACATGAGTGAAGCTGGGGGGTGTCAGGGTGATAGATACCCATGCAGCTACGAATTCCATCTCCAGGGCATGTTTTAGATTGGAGACTTGGGGAGCCATTTAGGTAAGTGAGTTTTAATTCAAAACGTCTACTGAGGCGATGGATGCCGGTGGAATTGTTGTTGAAAAAAAAACAAAAACGCATCGCTAGTTAAAGGGGATGCGGGCGAAGCAGCAATTATCATAATATGGTACTATATCAAACCTCCATATTCTCCATAATTTCAACTTTTTAGTTTTTTTCATAAATTATTTCCCTACTTTGTCATATAAGAGTGTCGCACAAAAGTAGAAAACATAGAAGATCTATAAGCTCACAACGTGCGAGACATGTGAGCTTGTAGATAGGCAATTTTTTGCATTTTTTTCCTTAGGATTTGAGAGCGAAAGTGGTTAATCCTGTCTGTGGGTTTTATAAATATCGAACCAAACGAAAAGTATTAACACGCCTATGTCGTAAGTATTGACATCGTTGTCTCCGTTGGGTGGAAATCTCATTTCAGTCAGACAACTCTTAGATTGATTTTAGAACGTATTTTTATTGAGCGTAATTGAGCATAGATATATGAAGCATAGTTTGGCGTCAGGGCTCTGTATCTATTGATTCCCCTGTAAGCATGAACATTTTAATTAATGTTACATGCCAAATAGCATTTACAGGGAATGAATTAAGACCCCCCAATGGGAATCTAGAAACAGAGCCTATACAGGTGGATGCAGGGGAGGCGGTGGGATTGCAAACTTGATGGTCAGCAGCAGACAGCGAGGCAAGGCAACAGACAGCATCGGGAGATGCTGTCTGTTGCCTTGCCTCGCTGTCTGCAGTAGTTGCAGGAGTTGCAGTAGTCCTGGACTACTGCAACTCCCTCCTTGCTGGTGCCCCGGCTGGTGCCATCATCAGACCTCTGGAGCTTGTTCAGAAAGCTGCAGCTCGTCTGGTGTTCAACCGCCCCAAGGTCTCCCACACAACTATCCTTCTCTGTTCTCTACACTGGCACCCCGTAGCGGCTGGCATCCAGTTTAAAACCCTAGGTGCTAGCCTATAGGGCAGGGAAAGGAACAGCTCCTTCTTACCTCCAGGCTATGGTCAAGGCTTACACTCCTGCCCGACCACTTCGGTCTGACGCCTCGGGGGCGACTGATTGCCGGTCACAGCTTTTTTTTCTGTTCTGGCCCCACAGTGGTGGAATGAACTCCCCACTGATGTCATGACAGCAGAGTCACTGCCCATTTTTTCGCCGCAGGCTGAAAACCCACCTCTTCAGGAAACACTACCCTTCCTCTTTGTCTGGCTTACTTGTTGTCAATTAGTTGTATGAGCTCTTGTCTTATTGGATCTTGTTTATTCAATACACTTATTTGTTTTAGCTCCTGCTCATTTGACTTTCCTATTTTGTCTCATCTGTTTATGAAAGTAGGTAGCTGATATATTGCACTTTTACTTTAGCACTAGGTATACTCTTATTTGCTTGTTGTTTTAGAAGAGAATGCACTTAAGACTTCTGGTGATTAGTAGCTTCGTTACCTACCTATGTTGAATACACTTATTGTAAGTCGCTTTGGATAAAAGCGTCTGCTAAATGACTGTAATGTAATGTCATGTAATGTAACAGCAGAGAGAGAGAGAGGCCGCAACAGCAGCACAGCCAGGAGAGAGGCCAGAATGACAGGTTTAGGCAGAGAAGATTAAATAGCCGCCCAGATCAGGAGAGAGAGAGAGAGCATGTGACTGGTCACCTGATCAGGTTGGCATGCTGGCTTGAGTCGACTGCCTGGACTATAGCTATGCAGGCTACGCATCATACGTCTAAAACATTTAGTTTTTAGGATTCAAATTCAAAAGCATCAAACGTAGCAGATCTACAAGCTCGAAACACGGCGCGAATGCTTTTGTGTGACGCTGTAGTATGATCAAGTAGGGCATGGGTCTTCAACCTTTTCAGGCCAAGGACCCCCTAGCTGAGAGAGAGATGAAGCAGGGACCCCCTACTCTATATTGCATAAAATTGTGTTTCAGATTAAAGTTTTTTTTTTTACTTAGTCTGCTATTTTTTCCCTCTACACCTATCCTCTTTGCCAAAAATAGCCGATCTATAAGCTCTCAACGCCTCGCAGCGCGAGGCGTTGAGAGCTTGTAGATCTGCTATTTTCGGCTAATGTTCCCCTCAGAAAAGGAATTTTAGGGTTGAAGTGGTTAATGTAAAAAAAACTAAATCCTATCACATTTGGCGGACCCCCTACAGTAGCTCTGAGGGCCCCCTAGGGGTCCCGGACCCCCTGTTGAAGACCCCTGAAGTAGGGTGTTAATTTACTAAAAAACACAAAAAGTTAGAATATGGAGATACAAGGTTTCTGCCCAACTATATAATAACTAAATTTCATCGGAACACAGGATCTTTTTTCCATTTCCTGAGACGTAACCGTTTTGGGAGGTACAAAGTTGGTTTCCAGCCAACATGGACAGCGATATAGTTTAATTCCTTGTCAAACAGTTAGAGATATAGATACAGATATAGTTTAATTCCTTGTCAAACAGTTATAGATATAGATACAGATATATAGTTTAATTCCTTGTCAAACAGTTATAGATATAGATACAGATATAGTTTAATTCCTTGTCAAACAGTTATAGATATAGATACAGATATATAGTTTAATTCCTTGTCAAACAGTTATAGATATAGATACAGATATAGTTTAATTCCTTGTCAAACAGTTATAGATATAGATACAGATATAGTTTAATTCCTTGTCAAACAGCCCTCGCCACTCTCGGGGTGTTTCATCATCACAGCTCTGATAGCAGCAGTGGTGGAACGGGGAAGATAGTGAAGTCGTGCGGGGAGAGATTTGACAACGTGACAAACATGTAGTCGTGATAATTGGGAATGTAGCGGCGTGAAATGTATTGCTTTGAAAAATAACTAAGTAGTATGTTTACTCAAGAACTGTATTTAAAATTTCATGACATCAAATTTCTATTTTTAAAATGTTTCGTTTTTCTTTTTTGGTTTTCTGACCTCAATTACACCAAAAAAAAACTAAACTTAGAACATTCAGTGGATTTTCTGTTTGTTCTGTCTGGGGTTTACTGAATAATTAGGCTCAGAAAAGTGCTGTGATTTGCCCCGTGGACTTCGATGTTACAAACTAATTACTTTGGTCATTACAAAACATTCATTAAACCTATTAGCCCTATTGTATACTTACTTATAAACATATAAGCTTGTAGATCTGCTATTTCTGCTATTTTTGGGTACATTTTTTGAAAACGGATGAACATTTTTCAACATGGAAACGAATATGACGATCATCAGGGACGTGCACAGATAGACTATAGGTGGCGCTAGAGCACCTGCCCTTTGCCCTCTTGACCAGAAGTGCCTTTTTTTTTTTTTTTTAGTTTACAGCAGGGGTCTTCAACAGGGGGTCCGAGACCCCTAGGGGGTCCTCAGAGTTACTACAGGGGGTCCGCCAAATCTTTATGTGATATGATTTTTCTTTTTACCATAACCACTCGAAACCTAGCATCCCTTTTCTGAGGAGAACTTTAGCCAAAAATAGCAGATCTACAAGCTCACAACGCCTCGCAGCGCGAGGCGTTGTGGGCTTGTAGATCGGCTATTTTCGGCAAAGAGGTATATGTGTAGAGGGAAAAAAGAGTAGACCAAGTCAACAAAAAAAAAGTATAATTTACTTGAGCACCTGCCCCTCAAAATGTCTGTGCACGCCACTGACGATCATGCAAAATAATTACGATTATCTCAATTTTAAGCGATTATGTAACAACGTTATGTGACAGGACCTATCTATCTATCTATCACTGGTCATGATGAGAATGAGAGCGTATAGAGCAGCATAATATAACCGGAGGGGATTCATTGGACTCCATCATGAATGAGCGAAGCGCCCGCCAGCCTGGTGATATGTAACTGTCACTGGTTCAAAGACACTGCCAGCCCGTCTCTTGACAGATAATGATGACTACACCAGCAGGCAGAGAAGAACCACTGGTGGAAATGTAACCGAGTACATTTACTCGAGTACTGTATACTTAGAGCAGTGCTTCTCAAACTTTTTTAATTTCAAGGACACCCAAATTGATATATATTTGGCTGGGACCCCCATCTGATTTATTTTGTGCCAGGGACCCCCAGGAGAGTAGATTTATGTAAAAAAATTCAAAAGTATTCAAAAATGTCCAAACATTTTCGATATTTTTCCCCCAAAAAATCTAAAATAGCAGCGCGGCACGAAGTGACGCGATGTGAGCTTGTAGATCTGCTGTTTTTGAATAGCCCACGTATAAATGGATGAAGTTGTTAAATGATTGTGATGCTGTATTAACATATTTAGCTGGGGACCCCCTGCCCCCCCCCCCCCCCAAGGACCCCTGGGTGTCCCCGGACCACACTTTTAGAACCAATGACTTATAGGACCTGACTTTTCAGCCTACATTCATATAATTGGTCTTTGCTAATGCTCATTATATGGTGCCATGTTTTTTCTGCTCAGGTCTGTGTCTCAGAGGAGGGCTGTGGACAGTACAGGAACCTTACTTTTAATTTGGTACTTTTAAGTATACTGTATTTGGTGCCGATACTTGTGTACTTTTACTGGAGTCAAATGCAGGACTTTTACTTGTATCAGAGTATTTCTGCATTGGTACTGGTATAAAAGTATTGGTACTTTTATACTTAAGTAAAATAAAAATAGTGGTACTTCTTCCACCACTGCAGAAAACCCCACCGACTACTCTCTCCCAGTTCATCTTCATATTTTTTTTTATCTTTTATTTTTTACTTTTACTTCAGATACAGTATTTCTCTGTCCTCCCGCCCATCCATCCATCCATCCATCCATATAATCATCTGTCCATCCATCATGTATATTACCGGTACTTGAGATCGGCTATTTTTCACAATTACTGTGTGACACAGTATGATAAAGTATAGGGTAAATATCCTCTCTGTCGGGTGGAAAGCTCATGTCCTAAACTGTTACTTTTTAGGATTCAAATCACGTCGCTTCGCGCCACGTTTGGAGCTTGTAGATCTGCTACTTCTGATGCTTTTGTGTGACGCTGTGGTTAAAATATGAAAGAGGCTTCTGCCCGACAGCGGTATATATAAAACAAACAGTGGTGGAAAAAGTACTCACATGTTTTACTTAAGTAAAAGTATCAGTACTGCAGTGAAGAAATACTCTGTTACAAGTACTGTAAAAGTCCAGAATAATACATTTACTTGAGTAAAAGTACAAAAATATTGGTATAATAATGTGCTTAAAGTACCAAAAGTACTCATTATGCAGAATATCCCATTTCATAAGTTTTCAAATGTATAAAACTAGAACCTCTAGAGTTTGACGCCGCGGGTTGAAGGGCTCGCTTCTTTTGGGCTTGTTTTGCGAAAGTACAAAGGCACAGTAACAAACACACACACACACACACACACACACACACGACGCGCACATCGTTGAAAGAAGGAAAAAGCAGCTATGATTACCTGTTTGTGCGTGAGGGAAAGGGCAGTGATGTCCGGTTGAGGTGGAGATGATGGAGACATTTCAATGGCTGCCGTTTGTTTTCGCTCGGCTCTAGTCGGCTGCACTCGGCTTAAAAGGACCCGTATGCGAGTAGGCGGTGGACGACTGACCGACTGTTGTGCATGCGCGACTCTCGATTGTACTGTATATTAGGATGTCAAAAAATCTTTAGAAAATAGCAGATCTACAAGCTCACAATGTGTCGCATCATGACGCATTGTGAGCTTGTAGATCAGCCATTTTCAAATGGCCGATGTACTGTATATAGGGCTGAAGTGGTTAATGTATGTTTTGTAATAGGAATCAAAATCTACAAAGTAACTAGTAACTAAAGTTTTCAAATAATTGTAGCGGAGTAAAAGTATAACATTTCCCTCTGAGATGTAGACAATTGGAAATACATAAGTAGAAATACCTCAAAATTGTACTTATGTACAGTACTTGAGTAAATAAATTGAAAAACAAATAATATGAAATAGTGGAAAATGGCCCGCATCTACAAGCTTGTACATGGGCTATTTTTAAAGTAGGGAAATAATATAAAGAGTTGAAATATGGAGATACAAGGTTCATATACAGTACAGTACGGTACAGATGGCTGGACATTCAGTTATATACCGTATACATTCAGCCATCCATGAACGCTGCCATCCTCCCAGCCGCCACTACTTATCTCTTTAAGACCTGAGAACGCATCTGTGTGTCATTTTTAGATTTCGTTGGGCTATTCAAAAATAGCAGATATACAAGCTCATAGCGCGGCACCCGAGTGCCGCGCTATGAGCTTGTAGATCTGCTATTTTTTTTTAATTGTGTTTTTTTTTGCAAATCTTCGAATATATATCTATAAAGCAATTGTTTTTTACTCAAATCTTTGCTTCTGGGGGTCCCTGGAACAATTTTTTTTGTTGAGATGTACAGATCTACAAGCTCTATTTCTATAAGCTCTATTTCTGCTATTTTTGAAAAATCGTGAACAATTTTGTGCAAATCTTTGAATATATATATATATATTTAAAGCGAGCATTTCTAGCTAAAATGTTATTGCTTCTGGGGATTCTACAAATGTCTTCTAAATCAGTTTAAAACAGTTTTCTGAAACACTTATGTTGCTATAATATTAATGTCAGTGTCAAGGAGGCCCACAAAAAATTGTTCCAGGGACCCCCAGAAGCAAAGATTTGAGTAAAAAACAATTGCTTTATAGATATATATCAAAGATTTGCAAAAAAAAAACACGATAAAAAAAAAATAGCAGATATACAAGCTCATAGCGCGGCACTCGGTGCCGTGCTATGAGCTTGTAGATCTGCTATTTTTGAATAGCCAAATAAAATCTAAAAATGACACACAGATGCGTTCTCAGGTCTTAAAGGGTTATCTGTGTTTGTTTACCAAAGTGTGACGTACAGTACAGTGGAAAGACCGTCTCCATCTACTGTACCATCCCGGCAAACAGATGTACTCCCTCTGTGTGTGTGTGTGTGTGTGTGTGTGTGTGTGTGTGTGTGTGTGTGTGTGTGTGTGTGTGTGTGTGTGTGTGTGGTGCGCACGTGTGTGTTTAAACAATATGCCATAAGGACATGCTGGGGCGGTTTGCGGGGTTGGAGGCTCAGCTGGGGAAAGACAATGTATATCTGTGCCATGGAACACCTGGGGCATTGTGCATAAATTGCGCGCACACACATACACACACACACACACACACACACACACACACACACACACACACACACACACACACACACACACACACACACACACACACACACAGAGAGAGCTGCTCTGACTGCACATGACTTCTGTTAAAAGGTTCTTTTAATCTCTTGATGTTTAGATTCTGTGACAGTTGTACGCCGGCCCAGCGTTCTGGAATCGTACTCGTATCTATTTTCTTTCTTTCTTGTCTTTCTTTCCTTTTTTCTTTTTTTCCCCTTCTTCATGAACTTTTCCCGCCGAGCGGAGTTTCAATCAGGCAAAAACGTTGAACTGTAAAAGGTCAGCCGTGATGCAATTTGCCATTCATACGGCTAGCGGTATAGCTATATACGCATCAAAGACACGCATGGACGAGACGTGAGGCGGTGCGCTTTCGGCGGCAGAATTAAACGCTTGTGACGTTGGCCTTGATGATAGCAGATTTCAGCTGACCAAAGGCATTCCTTTGATGTCCGAGGCTGATGATGGCTTTCATTGAAGACGTGCTCTCATTTACATCTACTGTATGCCTAATATTAACTTGCCTCACCTACGCATAAACATTTTCAAAAAGAGCAGATCTACGGTATAAAGTGAGGCGTTGTGACCTTGTACAGTACATCTGCTGTACATTTGCCTTCTCTGTGGGTCCTATTGCTGGGCCTGGGTAGACTCTGGATGTCAGGGGAGAGTCTACTGGTGGGTCTGTCTACGCCAAAGATATTCAATTATTAAATTGATCCCTGGCTACTACAGTATATACATTACATTTGCCCTATATAACTAAAGTTTAAAATTTAAAACATCTTAAATATTTAATCTATTTTAGAAATAGTTCATCTTTCACTAAATAAGGACCGCCCCCGTCGCAAGCTGATGATGTCATTTGTCCATGTGTGGTCTAACCCTATGGAATGTATGCAATGAATGTGCTAATAAAAAATCACACCCTGTGTGAAGGCAGCGGCGCCTTTGATACATTTTGTCATCGATATGTGTTTATAATGTGTTTATAGCCATTTGTCACGTGAAGCTTGACCAATCACTTTGTTGACGGGTCTGACCAATCAGAACGTTGACGGGTCTGACCAATCAGAACGTTGAGGGGTCTGACCAATCAGAACGTTGACGGTGAACACGGACAAAGTCAGGTATAGAGCTGACGGGTCTGACCAATCAGAACGTTGACGGGTCTGACCAATCAGAACGTTGACAGTGAACACGGACAAAGTCAGGTATAGAGCAGGATCCGCTCTATACCTAAAGGTATATACCTAAAGGTATAGAGCGACTAGCGCGGCTAAAAAACAATTTAATACTTAAAAGGTTAATATGAGCATCAAAACAATATTTTATATGTTTTTATTAGCACATGATGACATCATCATGTTGCGACGGGTGTTTTCCCTATTGAGTCTAAAATAAATAAAATATTTAAGGTGTTTTTAATTGTAATGTTTTGTTATAGAGGGCAGTTATAATGTATAAATGCATAAAAGGCTTTATTAGCCAGGGATCCTTTTAAAGATATAGGCCATCCCAATTGGAGCCACTAGAGGCGAAATGGTACACAAATCCTACAAATGGTCTCCTATGTGGGCGCCGTCTGATCTGATGCGAACGTCTGATGTTTACTGGGGCGAGGTCCCACGAGAGTGTGTTGCTGGAACAGAGACAGGGTGATAATAAAGTCGATTTTCTCCTGATTTGTCTCTCTGAAAAAAAGCCATTGTAGTGTGAAAACCTTGGGAATACTGTGTGGCTTGTGACGATCGGGTCCTGTATTTAGTTCAGTGACCATGGGGATAAAGAACGGTTCAGAAGCTGATGTGTTCACCTTCACACTTCCATTGTGAATGAACCCATTAAGACCTGGAACTGTGTCATTTTTAGATTTGAGCTAAGAAAGCATTATTTTACACTTTGGGCTATTCAAAAATAGCAGATATACAAGCTCTTAGCGCGGCACCGAGTGCCGCGCTACGAGCTTGTAGATCTGCTATTTTTGAAGAAACGTGAAAATGTGTGCAAATCTTTGAATATATATATTTTTAAAGCAAACATTTTTAACTAAAATCTTTGCTTCTGGGGGGTCCCTGGAACAACATATTTTGAGATGGGGGTCCGCGGCCAAATACATATAATTTTGGGGGTCCTTGACTTGAAAAAGATTGAGCATCACTGATATAGAAACATACGTTTTTCAGAGCATCACTGATATAGAAACATACGTTTTTCAGAGCATCACTGATATAGAAACATACGTTTTTCAGAAAACTTTTGAGATTTAGGAGACTTGTAGAATCGGCGTCAGGTCTCAATGGGTTAATAGACTCCAACCTGCTTCCGGTCTCCTAAAAAGGCGTGTCCACCTACTTTACACAGATACGGGAAGTAAACGTATTTTTTTTTGTCTTGGGTTCACTCTGGATATCAGAGTGGAAACAAACGAGGAAAACAAATTGAGACAAAGACAGAGGGTTAATGCAACGGATATGGACGCGGAAAGGTCAATTATTAAACTAGTCGATGTATTGATTATGAAAAATAATCGATAATCGATTTTAATATTTTTAGGGAAAAGTTGTAGGTTTTTCCAAAATACAGATTTTTAAATAGTTAAAATAGCAGTAGTTAAAAAATAGTTGAAAAGAATCTCGATTATTCGATTAATGAAAAACAATAATGGCTGTGAAGCTAATAGCTGTAGTTTTAGCCTGGAATGCAGAGAGAGAGGGAGTCATGTCTCATGTTATGTGGGCTGGCTGTTCTGAGCAGAGCAGCTCAGCTCTATTTAAAGACTAGCAGCATCTGCTCTGCTCCGAGTCCATACCACCGTGTTTTCATCTGCTTTGCTTCTCTAGCAACACACACACACACACATGCACACACACACACACGCACGCACGCACGCACGCACGCACGCACGCACGCACGCACGCACACACACACACACACACACACACACACACACACGCGCACGCGCACACGCACACGCACACGCACACACACACACACACACACACACACACGCTCTTGGCTCTGGACACACCTATGAAAATCTGACACACTCGTCATGATTAATCAGTTTGGTGCAGCTGTGTTGCTCATACTAGTCAGCCATGTTTTTAATCTGCTGTAGTTTTTAAACCTGAACTGGAAAGTAAACTACAAAATCAGCCCAGGCCCCGGGTGTAATGCCCCGGCTTTAAGCCTAAATGTTTAATCCTATAATCCTAATCCTAATCCCAACCTGTGAGTCTGTTCCTAATTGTAAGCCTAGAGGTCGTCACACACCAGGTAGCGCCGCGAGTGGTAAACGCTACGAAAATGCGTCGCCGTTATTTCACATCAAACTTTTTTATTTTGGTGAGGCCTCCCATTCAGGGCCTGCCATTGAGCCCTCATTGGGAGGCCCTTTACCAAGGCCAGCCTATGAGGCAGGGACGTGCACAGATAGACTCTAGGTGGTGCTAGAGCACCTGCCCTTTGCCCTCTGACCAGAAGTGCCCAGTTTACAGCAGGGGTCTTCAACAGGGGGTCCGGGACCCCTAGGGGGTCCTCAGAGTTACTACAGGGGGTCCGCCAAATCTTTATGTGATATGATTTTTCTTTTTACCATAACCACTCGAAACCTAGCATCCCTTTTCTGAGGAGAACTTTAGCCACAAATAGCAGATCTACAAGCTCACAACGCCTCGCGCTGCGAGGCGTTGTGAGCTTGTAGATCGGCTATTTTTGGCAAAGAGGTATTGGTGTAGAGGGAAAAAAAGAGCAGAACAAGTAAACAAAAAAAAGTGTGATTTACTTGAGCACCTGCCCCTCAAAATGTCTGTGCACGCCACTGCTATGAGGAAAAAGTGATGAGAAAGTGACGACTAGTTGCACGTCTATCTGTTGATCAGCGCTGCGACGTGATAAAAATAATTACGCCTGTTCATCGCCTCCCGGTGTGTACACAACAGACCTTAAATCCCCAAATTGTTTTCAACAATATAAAACAACCATTTCTCTTTTGTGAGGACCGGGGAAAATTGTCCTCACAATTCTCAAATTCTACTATAATTGTGGAGACATATGACCCTCGCAAGAATAATAATACAAGTATACACACACACACACACACACACACACACACACACACACACACACACACACACACACACACACACACACACACACACACACACACACACACACACACACACACACACACACACACACACACACACACACACACACACACACTCACACACACACACTGCACTGTATTTCCTGTCCTTCGGCAGTATTTATGGGGACTCTGCAGCTGTCATAATTCCAGTCCTACAGTTTGATGTACAGTAACACCAGCTGTCTGGATTGATGAGCCGTCAACACTGTCGTTCCATAAGCTCCAGGACCTGCACACACCTAATGATAACATCAGATAGATGGATAGATAGATAGAATGTTTTATTATAGTGTCCTACACCACAAAATGCCCATCCCGCACAGGCTTGCAAAACACTCACAAAATTGACATACTGTACACACCAAGATACACCACAAACAGAATACACAAACATATTGATTGTCCCCATAACCCGCATACTGTCACTTGTAAGGTACACTTTAAGCTGATTTATTAAGGTAACGTTTTGGTCACACACAACCTTCCTCAGGCACAACCTTCAAAAAAGACAACCACAAAAATAGTGCTGACAAATCACACTTATTGATCAAGTCCATTGTAAAAAATAAAATTGTATAGATACATTTTAAAAGAAATTCTTGATTATAATTATGATCAAAAAGATTCATCTATCTTCTTACAATAAATGCAAGGAATCTTGTATCTCGACAACCGCTCCACCGACCGACTTCAAATTCGCCACGCACGTTGCAGATGACGATGAGAGAGTGCCGTGTCCGGCGCTCTCGGCAACGGTTGGATAGACGGTTGTCCTGAACTGCCAGAAAAGGCTCTGGGCCAGGCTCTGGCCGTGACCCAAATGAGCCAATTGATTGCCATGGCAACCTCAGCCCTAGATCTGCTATTTGTGGCTAATGATCTCCTCAAAATAGGGATGCTAGGGTTCAAGTGGTTAATGTGAAAAACAAGACATGACACCTCATGTATACCAGCTAGCTGCATGCTTTGTTTTGCCCCGATCCAATCTTTTTTCTCTCTGTGTGTGTGTGTGTGTGTGTGTGTGTGTGTGTGTGTGTGTGTGTGTGTGTGTGTGTGTGTGTGTGTGTGTGTGTGTGTGTGTGTGTGTGTGTGTGTGTGTGTGTGTGTGTGTGTTCGTTCCAGCAACACCACGTCGGGCGGCTCGTACATCAAGCAGTGTTGTAAGGGCTTCTGCATCGACATCCTGAAGAAGATCGCCCGGAACATCAAGTTCACCTACGACCTCTACCTGGTCAACAACGGGAAACACGGCAAGAAGATCCACGGCCTGTGGAACGGCATGGTGGGAGAGGTAAGCAAAACCATTCATATTAGGCATGTAGCAACTTAGCGTAAATGGATTCAAACTGGTGACAATTTAAATCGATTTAAATCGATTTAATAAAAAAAATGATCGCAATGCAAACAGCAGAGGGTGTGTAAAAAAAAGGAAGGAAATTCAGGATCTTTGTAAGAAAATTGATTTTAAAAGGTTTTCATTTGCTACAGTATTGAAAAGAGGATTATAGAAAACACAGTATTGAAACAAAAAAATACAAAAAAGAGATGAAAATACTGGATCTGAAAAATCATATCGTGAACCCAGTATCGTGATTAATTTCATATTGTGAGTTGAGTGAATCGTTACATGCATATACTTCATTGCACCAAACAAGTGTCGGATATGGGAATATTGGACCGTCAACTAGGCTACGGAATTATTATTTTGTTGCTGTCGGGACAGAAACCTCATATCTCCATATTCTTTTACTTTTTGTGATTTTTTCATAAATTAACGCCCTATACTTGCGTCACACAAAAGCATTAAAAGGTAGCACATACACAAGCTCGATACACGGCGTGTGCTACTGTTGCCATTTCTTTTATTTGAATCTTGAAAGTAACCGTTTTTTTTCTGTTCTTTTTTCTAAATTTAGAGTAGCCAATTATTTTTTTACCCCCTTTTCCTCCCCAATTTAGTCGTTATGCCAAGTGATTCCTCCCCACACACATCTCTGTGTTGTCACTGCTGTCGTATCCTACTGACTCACCTGCCAGTGAGGAGCCCCCACCGGGAGGACATAGTAGAGCCTTCGTCCTACTCCTCCCGCCCAACACTCCCCGCTGACAGGTGCCGCCCCCCAGCCCGTACGAGTACGTGTAGTGACAAATATCACCCTCCTCCCCGCCCGGCTTCCCTCGCCCGAACACGGACTAATAGGCTCTATGCACAGCAGCCATGTTATCACTTCCTTCACAGGTGTTACCAATGATACTAATGAAGGCTCTGTTCCATTTAGTGTAGCACAGTGGTTTCCACGACCCCCATAACTCTGAGAGTGTACAAATGGAACCAAATGGACCCGTAAGGGTCCATTTGGTTCCATTTGTACACTCTCAGAGTTACACACCTGTAAGGGGCCATTTGGAAGCCCATGAGGGTCCCTGGACCCCCAACTGTAGACCCACTGGTGTAACAGAGTGTTTCCAGTGAGCCAACAAGCACAATATCAGCATTCTGACTCTGTTTGACCAGAATGGAACAGAGCCTTCATTTTAGTATAATTGGTAACACCTGTGAATGTCTTCACAATATGGCTGCTGTGAATAGAGCCTGTTGTGTTCGCGGAGACGCACGACAAAGCCAGATGCACGACGGTGGATTCGAACCCACAACCTCCGTGGTGGTGAGCATGCAGGGACTTTACCACTGCGCCACCCGAGCACCTGAAAAGTAACAGTTGTTGTTGGATATATAAGGTTTCCACCCCGACAGAGACGATTTCATGATTGAATTATGTTTAGCTCGTTAGTTTCCATTTGCTCCGTTTCCACACTGTTGTTGTGAGACATTATTGCCCTAAAACTCCTCCTAGATCTGAGTGAAGCCAGAGGTGTTTGCTCCTTTGTTAGGGAGATAATAAAGGAGCCCCAAACCACCTATATATAAACAAGCCTGGTCTGCCCCAGCCTGGCCAGGGGGGATACCGTCCTGCTGTGGACTGTTTATTACTGTGGTTTGCAGAGGTTAATCCGTTAAGACTGGGAAAGCATAGACTGTGTCATTTTTATAGATATCTTTGGCTATTAAAAAATAGCAGATGTACAAGCTCATAGCGCTATGAGCTTGTACATCTGCTATTTATTTATTTTTATTGTGAAAATGTGTGCAAATCTTTGAATATACAGTATATATTTGTTTCAAGCGAACATTTTTAACTCAAATCTTGGCTTCTGGGGGTCCCTGGAACATCATATTTTGAGATGGTGGTCCGCGGCCCAATACATATCATTTTGGACATGATAAAAGAACCACTGATATTATAGCATGTTTTTTCAAAACAAATTAGGATTTAGAAGACATTTGTAGAATCCCCGAGAAGCAAAGATTTGAGTTAAAATGTTTTCTTTAAAGAATATATATATATATATATATATATATATATATATATATATATATATATATATATATATATATTCAAAGATTTGTACACATTTTCACGATTATTCCAAAAATAGCAGATCTTCAAGCTCCTAGCGCTATGACCTTGTATATCTGCTATTTTTGAATAGCCAAAGAAATCTTAAAATGACACAGATGCGTTCCCCGGCCCTTATGGATTAAATACTACTCTAAAAAGGACAGCACTGTGGGAGAAGCACAGAGAGTTTATCTCAGGGTGCAGAGGCTCTCTTGGGGTTTATTTGGGGACAGGATCATACAGATGTGACATTCCAGAGTTTCAGAGAGCCTGCCATCGGGCAATTCAGTGGAACATCAGTGCTTTGTCCAAGCATTGTCACAGACAAATTGGGGGGATTTGCCAAGTGTGAAATGGTTTTCCAGGTGCGAATTGGCCTCTT
>NC_139939.1:54035865-54040865 GCF_963454915.1 Gymnoscopelus microlampas | reverse complement strand
GCACAAAGCCAGCCGCTAGGTTAGAGCGAGTGTCTGCTGCGAGTGCAGAGCGGCTGATGATGGCCTCGCGCATCAACAAGCGCAACATCGTCCATGCAGACATCACACCCTGGAGGAATTCATTTCAGGGTCAAGAAAATATATGAACATATCTATTTTTACCAGCTTGCAAAGCACGTTGGTCTAAGAAGAGACTGAGTCTAGTCAACACTTTCTCAACACTTTCTCGACACCTTTTCATCATTGGCTGTCCTTTAAGCCAATAGGGATACTTTCCCATACTCTCTGAACGGGCGATCTCGTCCTCCCAAGCTATGGTACTAGACACGCCTCTTGCCTCTATGGCAGTGTTTCCGGGAGACTCTCGCAACTTCCGGGAGAGGTGGGACGTCTGTCCATGTTGGCATGAAGCCGTGGACGGAATAGGTTATGATGTTGGACCAAAACAAGCCTCTGCCTGATGACCAAAAAAGCTTGATATCTCCCCCGGCCAAAGGGGAATTCTGCTTTAGGCTATTATAGTGGTTAAGATGTTGGCTTTACACGCGGGAGACCCGGGTTCGATTCCCGGGCGTTACATTAGTGCCATGACCCGGATCGGGTGAGGGGAAGTCAAAAGGTGGGGTGAGTGCATACCCGCGGGAACTAGGGGTGCTGGATGTGCAGCCCCCCCCCCCCCCTTCCCCCAGGGGGCCGCGTGTTTACTTCACGGGGCGCATGAAGCTATTTTAATAGAGTGAACAGGTTGTTTACAACATGGCACAAAAGCAATTTTCTGATGTCTTTGGTGGGCCCAAATCAAAGAAAAGCACAGAAGCAATTAACTAGCGTTGATATCACCACCTGGATGTGTAAATGAAGAGCCTCAGCCGGGGTCCATGGAGTTGTTGACATGGACATGAGGGAGTTCATAACCATCACCCTAGAACACAAAGAGCACGTTTGGAATGTATTGTAAGGTAATCGCTTTTATTTTGGTTAAACCTTTCGAGTCCTGAAGGTCCAACGGTGACCCTTTAGGATAGTATTTATCCATTTTGAATTATCTCTGTCCTCATAAGAGCTAGAAACTTACTTTAAAATGTGACTCTTAGCTGGTGAATTTTGCTTTAATCCATCACGGTAAGACCACGTTCAGACGCTTTGCAATCCATCCTTGAAATAAAGTAAAAGCTATATTGCACTGGAATGTGTATAGCCCGGGGTAGGGGTACTGGTATTCCGCACTCACTGGCTATGGGTGAGTGCAGCAGTTAATTCTGCTTTAGGCTAGCGGTTAAGATGTTGGCTTTCCACACGGGAGACCTTGGTTCGAATCCAGGGCGTTACATGTGCGACACAACGAGCGCTCCATCCATTCGTCTCAGCCAATCACAGCGGTTGGTTGAGGGGGAGGGGGGGGGGGGTTTGAGGACAATCGCTTAAAACGAATGATAGAAAATAAGTATTTCTTTGGGTAAACTATTTACTAACACACAAGACGCCGGAGACTGAGATAAGGTTCTAAAAAGCTAAAATAACATCCCTCTCTCTCTCTCTCTCTCTCTCTCTCTCTCTCTCTCTCTCTCTCTCTCTCTCTCTCTCTCTCTCTCTCTCTCTCTCTCTCTCTCTTATCTCTTTGAATGTTAAAGGTAAGAAAAGTTGGGTAAAAAGACACATCAAAAAGGTCTTATCTAGAACACATAAAGATTGATGTATGACATTTCTACAGGGAGCTCACCAAAAAATGAACCCCTGGATTCTCTAAAAAAGATGTTTGGATCATTGGCCACATATTCCAGTCACGCTTCAATGCCAAAACTAGATGAAATGCTAATCTTGTGTCTAATATTATACACAAGGACGTCCCCTTTCAAGTGATTGCTAACTGAAATGAGAATTTCATCATTCTTTTCACAATTCTTCCCCCTGTTATTCTCATTAACCCATTGAGACCTGAAGCTGATTCTACATGTCTCCTAAATCTCAACAGTATTCTGAAAAACATATGTTTCTATATCAGTGGTGCTCAATCTTTTTCATGTCAAGGACCCCCAAACTTATATGTATTTGGCCGCAGACCCCCATCAAAATATTTTGTTCCAGGGACCCCCCAGAAGCAAAGATTTGAGTTAAAAATGTTCGCTTTAAAAATATATATATTCAGAAGATTTGCACACAGTTTCACGATTTTTCAAAAATAGCAGATCTACAAGCTCGTAGCGCGGCACTCGGTGCCGCGCTATGAGCTTGTAGATCTGCTATTTTTGAATAGCCCAAAGTGTAAAATAATGCTTTTTAGCTCAAATCTAAAAATGACACAGTTCCAGGTCTTAATGGGTTAATATCATTATACAAATTAGGATGATAGTAACTTTTTACAGTCATAGCCAAGTTTGCCAACTATAATACTTTACAAACTAATGATAGGTGATGTTTTAATTGTGTCCTGAACACCGCGTTGGATAGATCATCCTACAAAGCCAAGCCGATTATAAATTCTGCTTATTAATGACTTTATGTCTTATAAGTCTCACTTTTCTCTCTCACACACACACACACACACACACACACACGCACACGCACACGCACACACGCACGCACGCACACACGCACACACACACACACACACACACACACACGTGTCTCTCTTGCTCTGTCATGTCTGTCTGTCTGTCTGTCTGTCTGTCTCGCTCTCTCTCTCTCTCTCTCTCTCTCTCTCTCTCTCTCCGTCTCTCTCTCTCTCTCTCTCTCTCTCTCTCTCTCTCTCTCTCTCTCTCTCTCTCTCTCTCTCTCTCCCCGTCTCGCTCTCTCACATACATATGTGTGTCTCTCTGTTTTTTATGTTCAGTTTTTATTTGTTTGACACAGTTTTATGACATTACAGAATAGTAATAGAGGGTGTGACATCATTATCAAACCCGGAAGTTATGCAGGAATGCCTACTGAGTGTCAAAAAAATACTTTCTGGCCTTGACAGCCCATGCATCCAAACAGAAAAGTCATATCTGATTGCATTAAACAACATTAAACAATGTTAAACTCACTTTGCATGTTGCTTTGCCACTCGCTTTGCCACTCGATGTGCCATTCACTTTAAGCATGCGCATACCCTCTATTAAACACAACATACATTGATGGCCCCGGACGGTTGGCGTAACCGTCTGGGCAACTAGGCTGGTAATGCAGTTGCGTCTTTGACTCTCGATCCCGACGACCTTTGCTGCGATTAAACAGAATAAACTGTTTCATAGATCTCATAGATAGTGTCATAGACTTGTTTGACAGCAACAATCGTCAGTGTATTTTCAGACATTTAACCACTTAAACCGTCAATACTTTGACCTTTGACTCTGTAGTTTGCCTTTTTTTCCCCTCTACACCGGGGGTCTTCAACAGGGAGTCCGGGACCCCTAGGGGATCCTCAGAGTTACTACAGGGGGTCCGCCAAATCTTTGCCAAATCTTTGTGTGACATGTTTTTCACCTTAACCTTTTTTGGCTAAAGGAGAACTTTAGCCAAAAATACCAGATCTACAAGCTCACAACGCCTCGCAGCGCGAGGCGTTGTGAGCTTGTAGATCTGGTATTTTTGGCAAAGAGGTATACGTAGGTGTAGAGGAGAAAAAAGAGCGGACCAAGTAAACAAAAAAATAATAATCTGAGACAATATAGAGGGGGTCCCTGCTTCATCTCTCTCTCAGCTAGGGGGTCCTTGGCCTGAAAACGTTGAAGACCCCTGCTCTACACCAAACCTCTTTGCCGAAAATAGCAGATATACAAGCTCACAGCGCCTCACAACGGCGTTGTGAGCTTGTAGATCGGCTAATTTGGCTAAAGTTCTCCTCAGAATAGGGATGCTATGTCAGGATCTGTGTCTCTGAATCTTATGTAGTAGCGTTCCTATTGTTTATTGTTCTCCTTATACTTTTATTGTGTAGTTATGTTTCCTGTCTGCCCTAGTGTTTGCTACCCGTCTTGTCTCATCTCCCTGTGATTACTTGTTTCTTCACCTGTGTCCTGTTAGTCTCCCAGCCAATCCCTGTGTTGATTGTAGTTTTTTTTTCACCTGTGTCTTGTTAGTCTGTCTATTGAAACCTCCCTGTGTTCAGTGTTCCCTTGTGAGATTATAGTTCATGTCATGGTGTGTCCTGCCCTTGTATGTCCTGCTTTAATGTCAGTTTGTATGCTGAGTTAATTAATAAATCTTCATTGAACCTTCTCTGCCTGTCTGCCTGGTTCTGCACTTGGGTCCAAAACTTGTCTCATATCGTGACATGCTAGGGTTCAAGTAAAACAATTACCCTATCACACTTTTTTTTTTGGTGCCCCCCCCTGTAGTAACACTGCATGAGGACCCCCTAGGGGTCACGGACCCCCTGTTGAAGAAGATTTCATTTTATTTGTCACATTGTGTCTCTCTCTCTCTCTCTCTCTCTCTCTCCCTCTCCCTCTCCCTCTCCCTCTCCCTCTCCCTCTCTCTCTCTCCCTCTCTCTCTCTCTCTCTCAGACCCCCACGGGCCCTCCTTCACGGTGGGTAAGGCCATCTGGCTGCTGTGGGGTCTGGTGTTCAACAACTCGGTGCCGGTGCAGAACCCCAAAGGGACCACCAGTAAGTTCATCGTGTCGGTGTGGGCCTTCTTCGCCGTCATCTTCCTGGCCTCCTACACCGCCAACCTGGCCGCCTTCATGATCCAGGAAGAGTTTGTGGACCAGGTCACCGGGCTGTCCGACAAGAAGGTATAGGAATGCATGGGGATCTCACGCACAAGCACGCACGCGCACGCACACACAAACACACGCACGCACACACGCACGCACGCACGCACAAAGCAAGAAGGGGGTTCGCAACTAGGGTTGGGATCCGGAACTGGAGGAACCAGATCCAACATTGAGGAACCGGAATCAGTTGGACTGTGGAACTAATGTGGTCTTAATGGGCCCTATTTTGCGCATCTTAAATACCAGGTCTTATGACTTAACTTAAGACCTGGAGGCGTGGCCAATGCTGTTTGGCCACTC
>NC_139939.1:54023365-54030865 GCF_963454915.1 Gymnoscopelus microlampas | reverse complement strand
TATTTAGCATGACGTCATCGTGCTAAATATACGCCACAGTAGTAACAGTAGCTATAGTTGCTAACTGTCTACCCAGCGGCGGGAAAGGGAAAATGTGCAGTCGCACATATACTCTTTTTTTTCCCAGGCGCTCATTAAGGAGCTGATTGCAGCTGCAGCCAGGGAGCTGTCACCGCTGTTAGTAGTCATTTGTGCTGGAAGGTTTATGCTACCTATCCTGTTAACTCATTCAAACCGGAGAACGCATCTATGTCACTTTAGATTTATTTGGCACCGAGTGCCGCGCTATGAGCTTGTAGATCTGCTGTTTTTTTAAAAATCCTGAAAAATGTGTGCAAATCTTTGAATATATATATTTTTTATTGAACATCTTTAACTGAAATCTTTGCTTCTGGAGGTCCATAGTTTACAAATGTTCGCTTTAAAAAATATATATTCAAAGATTTGCACACTGTTTCACGATAATAATAAAAAAAATAGCAGATCTACAAGCTCATAGCGCGGCACTCGGTGCCGCGCTATGAGCTTGTACATCTGCTATTTTTTTTATAGCCCAAAGAAATCTAAAATGACACAGATGCGTTCCGGGTTTTAATGGGTTAACACACACACACACACACACACACACACACACACACACGCAAGCACACACGCACACACACACACACACCCACACACGCACACGCGCGCACACACACACACACACACACACACACACACACAGAGTGAAGAATCCCAATGTTAAATCAACTCTGAAGAGCGTCCAAATAGAAACAAATGGACCTGCAGGGTCCACACACTCATACTGTATATACCGTTGCTGTCGGCGCAGAAACCTCTTATCTCTATCTATTTGTATCCCTGCAAAATAACAGTTTTTGGACATATACGTATGAGGTTTCCACCCGACAGAGACGATTTACTACACCAATGGAGGCATTAGCTGCTTGTCGTAATGGTTTTAGTCTTAATGTATGACTCTAAACATAATATACTGTACTGTATATTGTTGCTGGCGTTGGGCAGAATCCTCGTATCTCCATGTGTTTCACGTTTGTATGTTTTTTTTGTGTGAATTCAGGCCCTACTTCGTCGTACAAGAGTGTAGCACAAAAGTAGTGAGAATAGCAGATATACAAGCTCATCAAACTTGTAGAACGGCTATGTTCACGATTTTAAAATGTTTTTTAAAATAATAATTAAAAATGGAGCGGTTTTGGACATACAAGGGTTCCCACATGACAGCAACGGATACTGTATGTATTACAGAATGTGTCGGCATAATGCACTGGTTGCTTGCTGCTTGCATTGGTTATATTTTTGCCAATCTGGGAACCCATCGTCATGGAAAAAACAGCGGCCTCTGCCGCTTTTTTCCTTTGAATTTGACTCTGGGGGCACCGGCCAATAGAATGTTGATAACAGGATGTTGGCCCGTTTTGTCCACCCCTCAGCCCTACTATTCCCGTGGGGCGCCTATGTTTTCATTCCCACGAAAAACATTTCTCCCACGGAACACTAACAAGATTTCTCCGACGGGAAATGGATGCTATAGACGACAAGCTTTTTGCTAGCGTACTTGCGAGAGTTGCTCAATTACACAGCATTGTAATGTAAATGTAAAACCTCCTCAGCACATTTGTTTGAAGTAGTGGGAATGTGTTCCAGTAGGAACACATTAGAAAGCGAACGCACAGATGTAAATCCCGCCCACTGCATTTGATTGGGTAAAGCGCGGCTTGCTTCCTGATCTAAGGCCCGCCCACTTGTAGGCCAATGTTCACACCTTCTGAATGGACCTCCCGACAGATGTAGTAGCGGAATCTGTTCTTGAGAGATTATATTTTTGCTTATCCAGTGACTGTGTTGGCTGTGACTATGCATGACAGGAATTATAATTGAAGGTATAGCAGATGTGCAGAACTTTTTAGTTTTGTTTTATTGGAATATAGACCATGTTACAATAGATAAATAGATTGAACCAAACCAAACCAAGGTTGCTCTGTGCTTGTGACGCATACGTTTTTTTAATATCTCTGTACAGATTGGTGAATATTAAATAATTTGTGTCAGAAAAGTCAATTCCTAGCCTGGCTCCAGGCCCTGAATCGCATTCAGGGTCTGGTTACGCTGTAGAAGGCGGGGTTTTCTCGGTTTAAAATCTAACCGGCGGCCTGGCCCGATCAAGATAATCCAGTATGAACCAATCGCTAAAGAGAACCACTTTGGCCACGCCCTCATATCAAAAAACGGCTGCACTGAGAGGGCTTTCAGACTGAAAAATGGAGTGAAACGAATTTAGAATTCAGGCTGAGTGTCAGGCTAGTCAATTCCAATAATAACACAGAAGCGTATAGATTAAGAAAAGCCTTGGCTTATAAATCCATAAGAGGTGCTTATTGCGAGGTGGGAGTCATATATGTGAGAAAGCAAGTAGTGATTAGACAAGTGGTTCTCAACCTTTTCAGCCCGAGACCCAATAGCAGATCTCACAACGCGCCACAGTGCGCCACAATGTGAGCTTGTAGATGAGCTATTTTCACCACTTCTTATATTTTTATTCTACTTTAGGGAATTTCTTTGATTATTATTTTTTTTTTTTTGTGGACATCTTTTGAAATAATAATAATTAAAAACAAAATATAGGGAACAAAAATTAAAGGGATACTTAGTCGCAACCCATAAATAGGGACCTGCGACCCACAAATGGGTCCGGACCCACTGTTTGGGAAACACTGTATTAGTGTATTAGCTTGTAGATCTGCTATTTTTGGCTAAAGTTCTCCTCAGAAAAGGGATGCTAGGTTTCGAGTGGTTATGGTAAAAAGAAAAATCATATCACATAAAGATTTGGCGGACCCCCTGTAGTAACTCTGAGGACCCCCTAGGGGTCCCGGAACCCCCCGTTGAAGACCCCTGCTGTAAGCTGGAAAAACTTCTGGTCAAGAGGGCAAAGGGCAGGTGCTCTAGCACCACCTAGAGTCTATCTGTGCACGTCCCTGGTGGTGAGGACACAAATGCAGGACGGCAAGGCAGGCAGAGTTCAAAACCCAAGATTGGGTGATTTAATACAAAATAACAGAGAAAACGTTGCAATCACAAACTAACACTATAAACATGATGTGACGCCAAGCAATGACTCGACAAGGACTGACATGGGGAACAAGGCTAATAAACACATGAGGCCTGATTACACATGAGAAACACCTGGGGAAGACATGAGCATAGAACCATGACAACAAGAGCATGACATGATGATAGAAATACATGACCTAGACAAGACAGGCAAAGTCTGTGACCGTGACAGAAAGTAGCAGATCGACAAGCGCAACGCACTGTGTGACCTTGTCACAACGAAAGCTTTCCCCACGCTACGGATGCTGTTGTTTTTAACAGGTTGGTTAAATTACTAAAACTCCAAGGCACATTTAATCTCCCGAGTTAGAAAATTAAAAGGCCTCTTAAATTAATGAGCAAAAAAGGAAAGAATGTGCCAAAGAGGCACAAAAATCCAGGTCCAGGCACTCAGGTGGATTTGAAATTAAAAAGCCTTTATTGGGCAATGGGCTTACAGAACATTAAAAAAACACCAACGCGTTTCGGCAAACGCCTTCTCAGAAGGCGTTTGCCGAAACGCGTTGGTGTTTTTTGTGCCTCTTTGGCACATTCTTTCCTTTTTTGCTCATTCATTGTATTCCCTTTCATGAGCACCGGTGGTTTGAGGGATACCAGTAGCGCTCCTGCCATCTCTCTCTCCCTCTTAAATTAAATTGGTTGTTGCCATGAGGGCCAGCCAATTTACCAATTTACCAATTTGCCATTTTCCATTGGCAAACCCTGCACACATCGTCAGCCAGGGAGCACAGTGTCTGGTGCTGTCGATTTAATAAAGGCTCTTTCGTTTTGTAACTCGGGAGATCGAGTTGCCCTGGAGTTATTTTTCTTTCTCACAGGAATAATAACACAGCGCCATTGACAGGTTTTTGCCTGGCTGTGGTTAATGTGTACCGTTTGGTTTGGTGATTGCGTTCATCATTATGATGGACTTGGAAAGGAACTAGCTTAAGGTGGTTCAGGCATCTAGTAGTACGGATGCCTCCTTACTAGGGCATGGGTCTTCAACAGGGGGCCGGGGCCCCTAGGGGGTCCTGAGAGTTACTACAGGGGGCCGGCAAATCCTTGTGATAGGACCCCCCCCCATTCTAGGGATAACATTTGCCGAAAATAGCAGATGTACAAGCCAACAACACGTGCAAGGTGTTGTTGGCTTGTACATCTGCTATTTCCGGTGAATGGGTTTGGTGTAGAGGGGAAAAAAAGAGCAGACAAAGTATTGAGGGTTAAATGTCTGGAAATACACATTAGCATGAATCCAATAGAAATGATAAATGTGTAAACAAATAAACAAATATACATTTTCACAACACTGAGTCTATGAAGCTACAGTATCTATGAAATCTATGAATGAGTTTAATCTACATTTATTTTTGTTTTTTTGGGGGGTACCCGCGACGCCTCATGCTGGCGGGGGACATGGCTTTTGAGAACCACTGTATTACAGAATGTGTGGGCATAATGCACTGGTTGCTTGCTGCTTCCATTGGTTATATTTGTGCTTATCCAATGACTGTGTGTTGGGTGTGATTATGCGTGACATGAATTATAATTGAAGGTATAGATAGCAGGTGTGCATAACGTAGTTTTTTTTGACTGGATAATAGACCAGTGGTTCTCAAACTTTTTCATGTCAAGGACCCCCAAATGGACACTTATTAGCCCAGGGACCCCCATTTCAAAAGATATGTCAGGGACCCCCATAAGAGAAGATTTTTTACGGTTCTAGCAGTGATTCTCAACCATTTTAATTTCAAGGATCACCAGTTTGACATGCATTAGGGCTACAGACCCCCATTTAATGGCATTTATACCGCTGGGACCCCAATTTATATTAAAAGTAAAATCAATGTTAATTTAACTCTGAGAGTGTACAAATGGAACCAAATGGACCCTGACGGGTCCATTTGGTTCCATTTGTACACTCTCAGAGTTACAGACCCATAAGGGTCCATTTGGTTCCTATCCATCATTTAGCTGGGTACCCCCTGGAACCCCCTCAAGTACCCCTGGGGGTCCCCGGACCCCACTTTGAGAACCAACGTAATAGACCATGTTACAATAGGTAAACCAACCAAACCAAACCAAGGTTGCTCTGTGCTTGTGACGCAGCTACAGTTACTTCAGAACCGTGCAGCTGCAGCCACAGCTACGTTTTTTTTAGTCTCGAGTCTGAGAGCGGCACTTCTGCATCCCAGTGTTGGCGGGGGGGTATGGTTACCTTGTAAAATGGAGTCACATGTTGTGAGACCATGTTGGGTGATGCATGGTGAACGATAATGCTTGACTCAACGTGACCTACGGTACGTTTTCTTTCCGCTCCGTCGGTACAGTATCGTGTGGGCAAGTTAGCAGGTGTTATTCAGGGACTGCTGCAAAATACACTGCAACATGCTGAACATTTAACTTAACTGAGCATGTGGAAATGGACCCATAAGTGTCCTTCTGTATATCTCGTATAAGGCTAAAAGGTTGTCCACACCAAGCGTGATAACTGCAACTATAAATACATTAGAGTGGATAGTAGATACAGTATAGAGTCCACACCACGACTATAAGTGCTGAACGATACATTTCCTTATGCGATGATGCGAGGCGAGAGTATACGGTCTAGCCAACACCAACTCGGGACTCCTGAACCGCTGCCCTCCACACTCTCCTCTCTAGCATCAGGGTCTTGTGCTCAGTGGTCGAAGAAGTACTTGGATATTTTACTTTAAGTAAAAGTAGCAATACCATAATAAAAAAATACTCTGTTACAAGTAAAAGGCCTGTGTTCAAAATGTTACTTGAGTAAAAGTACAAAAGTATTGGCATCAAATATATACTTAAAGTACCAAAAGTAAAAGTACTAAAATGTTTGAAAATAGCAGATCTACAAGCTCACAACGCGTCGCGATGCGTGCCTTTGAGATGTAGTGGAGTAGAAGTAAAAGTATTGAAAATTGGAAATACTCCAGTAAAGTAAAAAAATATCTCAAATGTGTCTGTTTAAATTTATGATAATGTATCCCCCTTCCTCATCAGGAAGCAAGGCTTGTAGAATAATATGTATAGTTATTCAGTTACAGTGCTGGGTATGGATAGCCCTTACTGCCCCATTAGCAGCCATGTTCCTGTGTGTCTCTGAAATGCCACTAAAGGTGTGCTGAAGTGTCTGCACTGACATTCCTGAAGGACCATCCGTGAATTTGAAAACTATACACAGTAAAGTTTTTCAAACTAAATTAGCACTGAGGATTCTTCCTGATGAGAAAGGGGGATACATTATCATAGGCAGTGGTGGAAAAAGTACTCAAATATTTTACTTAAGTAAAAGTATCAATACTGCAATGTAGAAGTACTCTGTTACAATTAAAAGTCTGGAATTTAAAAATAACTTGAGTAAAAGTACAAAGGTATTGGTATCCAAATGTTCTTAAAGTACCAAAAGTAAAAGTACTAAAATGTTTGAAAATAGCAGATCTACAAGCTTGTCACAACGCGTTGCGATGCGACGGTTTGTGAGCTTGTAGATCGGCTATTTACTTAGTACTTAGTTACTTTTCAGCACTGATCATAGAGCACAGAGTTATGGCCATTTGAATTGGCCATTAGAGAGAGAGAGAGAGAGAGAGAGAGAGAGAGAGAGAGAGAGAGAGAGACCGAACATAGTACAGCATGGGTTTTCAACCGGTGGTCCGCGGACCACTATTGCAGGTGGTCCCTGGCCATGCATTCAGAACTGCATCGAAATCTTTTCTTTTTACTTGTAATAAATGTATGGTGTACTGTATATGGTGTGTGTGATATGAAATGTGAGCTTACCATAATCACAGTAATCCTTAATCATATTCCATCATATTCAAGGGCTTTTGCAGAGAAATAAGACTTTCAAATTAGAGCACTGCAGAGGGTGTGTGTGTGTGTGTGTGTGTGTGTGTGTGTGTGTGTGTGTGTGTGTGTGTGTGTGTGTGTGTGTGTGTGCCTGTGTCCAGCTGACGCTCGTTCACGCTCGTTAATGTTATAGGCATCAAGGCTATTATGCTTCTGCACTGTCAAACAGGCCAACATCTAATCTAAGATTAGTGGGACTCACCAGTGACTCCCACTAATCTTATACACTTTAATCTTAACCCATTGAGACCTGAAGTCGATTCTACATGTCTCCTAAATCTCAACAGTTTTCTGAAAAACGTTTGTTTCTATATCAGTGGTGCTCAATCTTTTTCATGTCAAGGACCCCCAAAATTATATGTATTTGGCCGCCGACCCCCATCAAAATATTTTGTTCCAGGGACCCCCCAGAAGCAAAGATTTGAGTTAAAAATGTTCGCTTTAAAAATATATATGTTCAAAGATTTGCACACATTTTCACGATTTTTCAAAAATAGCAGATCTACAAGC
>NC_139939.1:53998365-54018365 GCF_963454915.1 Gymnoscopelus microlampas | reverse complement strand
CCTAATGCAGAGAGTATCTATAGGGGCGGGACTTCCATTGTACTGTAATGTAAACAGATTGGTAAAGTGTGAACGTAATTTCCTTGGGTGGTACTTCCCCCAAATTCCGGTACTTCCGTTTAGACACTCAACCGGCGAGGTCCTTCCCAGCCTGATTGTGTATTGTGTGTTGCTTTCTGTGGGTCCACAGAAATAATTTTATGAGCGGAGGGGCGCTTTGTTGTCGGGCAGAAACCTCTTATCTCCATATCGTCATTTTTGCATAAATCAGCTCCTCATGACACTGGCCACCTCTGGTAAAATGGCCCATCTCCTAATTGAAAAGGATCATGCTGTTCACGCCCCTTTTA
This sequence comes from Gymnoscopelus microlampas, assembly GCF_963454915.1. Taxonomy (NCBI): domain Eukaryota; kingdom Metazoa; phylum Chordata; class Actinopteri; order Myctophiformes; family Myctophidae; genus Gymnoscopelus; species Gymnoscopelus microlampas. The sequence goes on along the minus strand of NC_139939.1, from coordinate 54,018,015 downwards.
GTATAATGGCCTAACTCCCTAGTGTGACTTAAGACAAAATAGGCCTTTGTTTGGCCTAAGTCACATGTTTTTTTGACTTAAGCCAAATTATTTACTGATTTAGGCCATTTTGTATTTATTTTTTTTTGCTTTTCTTTTTGGCCTAAGTCAGATTTAATCCTATTTAAACCTATTTAAATCTCTTATGTTACATAACTGACAGACAGACAGTGTTATTTCTATTTAAATAGTCATAATTTGTTATAAACATTTTGGGTGAAATGATTAAGAAATATCATATAGTTTTGTTTTGGATCAGTTTTTTATTTTTCCTGAAAAACTTTTTAAAAAATGACTTAGGCCATTAGTTTAGCAAGGCGACGATATTCTAACTTTTGGTGTTTTTTCGTAAATTAACTCCCTACTTGATCATACTACAGAGTCACACAAAAGCATCAAAGGTCGCAGATCCGCAAGCTCACGTTTTAAGTTTGTCGATGTGCAACTTCAGCTATTTTTTTATTTGAATCCTCAAAAGTAGCAGTTTTGAACATGAGGTTTCAACCCGACAGCGCTCACACACACGCAGCGTTTGTTTGTTGACACCCTCAACGTTTGAACCGTTCAAACCGTTTTCTGTGCTCCAATAATGTCCTCAATGTCATCTGTGTTATTAGCACAAATGAGCGTAGCTGAAAGAGCAGTAAACATGGTTTGTGATAACGACTCAACATCGGGTCGTTAGATTACCGTGTTGTCAGACAACAGCCAGGAAGATCAGAAGAGCAGCGGATCCTCTCCAAACGTTTAATTATGTCTTCGATTTTTTTTTTGGGAGCTTTTCTGCCTTTATTGATATTACACAGTAGAGAGAAACAGGAAACGGTGAGAGACATACAGCAAAGGCCGTTGGGCTCGGGAATCGAACGCCTGACTCGGTGTATTAGAGCCTATTTGTGGGTACGGGTCTTAACCGCTAGGCCAGCGACGCCGCAATATTTCTTATTATTCATGGTGCTTCTGTAATGTTATTTCTTCCCTTTGTGTATTGCTGCATCTGACAGTATACTTTCCTCTGACTTTAACTCTTGAGAGTGTAAAAGGAAACCAAATGAACCCTTACGGGTCCATTTGGTTTCATTTTACACTCTCAAGAGTTAACATTATTGTTAAACATCTGCATTACTTAATTAAAGAATTGTTATTTTGATCAACGTTTGCCTGTAATCTCTTCTATGCTACCACATCAATACAGCATGGAATTGTGGACAAAATCGTATCCAACGACAACAAAATATTCTTTACTCTGCATGTGTAAGTCTGTAACTCTAACTGCTGTGCCAACCCGTTCCCCGCTCCCAAGGCGTCACATTTTGACGCTTTGTCAGTTGCCCTGAAACGTCAACTTATGACATGACGGGACGCCATGGCGACGTCGTATGTTGACAAAACTATGCCTAACCCTAAACCTAACCCTAAGCATGCACAGCCTATAGTGAACATACCCTAAAAAGGTTCACAGTTAACTTTATTCTCATTGATATCGATTTAAACAGAACAAAATCCTTAAAACAGACTTTCTTTCAAATCAAGATGGCGAATGCAAAAATTCCTTAATCCGCTTTCTCATGTAAAGACACCTTTACTGAAAACAGTTTACTGAAGTCCTCCAAAACCCTACCTAATCCTAACCTCACAAAAACTGAGAGAGAAAAAAAAAAGGTCTAGAGGGAAAACAAAAGTCACACCCACGGTGGGATCCGAGCATGGGAGATTGCAGTTATTAGCTAAGCTACAAGGTAAGCCACCGAGGTCGTTGACCGATTCCTCGATTCGAGTAGTATTTGAAGCTCGCACTATATGTGTGTTTTAGTTGTTGTATAGTCTTATAGTGACACATTAGGGAGTGAAAATGACAGAGCGGCAATAACTGCTATGTGTGAGAATGTGTTGGCTCTGCTGCCTCTGAATTTCCCACCGCTGGATCAATAAAGTTGTATCTATTTTCTGCTTGAAGCACCCATGGGTACTGCGCCAAAAAAATGGCTTGTTTGCTGGGAAGAGCAGCTTTCCAGCGTGTCTTTACCATAGAAACTCATGGCAGACAGGCTCTGGCAGCTCAAACAACGCTCTGGGTAGACTGTGGAGTAGACATGGCCCAGGAGACTGCGTCCATTCACTTTGTTGCTGGCCAGTGGACACAGAGAGAGAGAGAGAGGGGGAGAGAGAGACATACACAGATAGAGAGAGAGGGGGAGAGAGAGACATACACAGAGAGATAGAGATGCCGTTTAATTAACCCATTAAGACCTGGAACGCATCTGTGTCACTTTTTGATTTGAGCTAAAAAGCATTATTTTACACTTTGGCTAATGAAAAATAGCAGATATACAAGCTCATAGCGCGGCACCGAGTGCCGCGCTATGAGCTTGTAGATCTGCTATTTTTGAAAAATCGTGAAAATGTGTGCAAATCTTTTAATATACATTGTTTTAAAGCGAACAATTTTAACTCAAATCTTTGCTTCTGGGGGTCCCTGGAACAAAATATTTTGAGATGGGGGTTGGCGGCCAAAATCACTGATTTAGAAACATACGTTTTTCAGAATACTGTTGGGATTTAGAAGACATTGTGGAATCAGCTTCTGGTCTTAATGGGTTAAATGCCCACGTCTGATTAACACCAACATACTGAACGTGCTAACATGTCCCTCGCACCTATTTTACACCCGCACAGAGAGAGTGAGACTCACATAAAGACTGTCCACCTAATACTAGTGCATGTGGCAGTGTGCACGGCTCCACCGAGCGCAACTTTCTAGTTCCCTCTCCTCTCCCTCCATCTCTCCTTATATCCTTCCATCCATGATCCAACATTATTTTACAATATACAACTAGATGCTCACAGGAGAGCAAAGGGGTTAAAGGGATAGTTCACCCCAAATATTACTTTTTTCCTATCGATTAGTCCAGTGGTTCTCAAGCTTTTTCATGTCAAGGACCCCCAAATTGACACTTATTAGCCCACGGACCCCCATTTGAAAAGATAAGCCAGGGACCCCCATAAGAGAAGATTTTTACGGCTCTAGCAGTGATTCTCAACCATTTTAATGTCTAGGACCCCCAGTTTGACATGCATTAGGCTGGGGACCCCATTTAGTGGCATTTCCATCTCTGGGACCCCAATTTATATTGTAAAATCAATGTTAATTTAACTCTGAGAGTGTACAAATGGAACCAAATGGACCCGTTAGGGTCCATTTGGTTCCATTTGTACACTCTCAGAGTTACAGACCCACAAGGGTCCATTTGGTTCCTATCCCATCATTTAGCTGGGGACACCCTGGAACCCCCTCAAGTACCCCTGGGGGTCCCCGGACCCCACTTAGAGAACCAATGGATTAGTCATCCCATGGAGACTTGAATTTATGGATATTTTTTTGTTTTTGTGGCATTCCTAAACCAATAATTTGATGACCAGTGGACCGGTAGGCAGCGGTTCTCCTACCGGAACCCCCCCCTGCCGTCATCAAATTATTGGCTTAGGAATGCGACAAAAACAAACAAATATCCATAAATTCAAGTCTCCATGGGGTGAGTGAATCGATAGAAAAAAAGGCATTTTGGGAGTGAACTATCCCTTTAAAGTATCAGACACCCCATCATTATACAGGATAAAACATGAGAGAATGCAAATGCCTTTGCCTTGCTTTAATGAAGGCTGTTTCCTCTTTTTTTTGCCATTGAGTGAGCACACGGATCATCAGTTTTTCTCTCTTGTTATAATAGCATGGAACGGGTCCTTAAACATTATTTTATAAGTGGACAGCGATACAACCTGGTGCTCACGGGAGAGAAAGAAGAAGTGGTTTGAAAGTGGTTAAAAGTGTCAGGTATATATATACCACATGATTATGCAGGATAAAACATGAGAGAAGGCAAACGCTTTTGCCTTGTTTTAATGAAGGCTGTTCTACATTTTTATCACTGGGTGAGTGCCCGGATCGTCAGTTATTCTCTCTTACTTTAACCCATTGAGACCGGGAACTCCATCTGTGTCATTTGAATGAATAACCTTTCAGACCCATCGTCGCTCCAGGCTATAGCAGTGGTTCTCAAACTTTTTCATGTCAAGGACCCCCAAATTGACACTTATTAGCCCGTGGACCCCCATTTCAAAAGATATGCCAGGGACCCCCATAAGAGAAGATTTTTTTACGGCTCTAGCAGTGATTCTCGACCATTTTAATTTCAAGGACCCCCAGTTTGACATGCTAGGGCTACGGACCCCCATTTAATGGCATTTCTATCACTTGGACCGCAATTTATATTGTGAAATCTATGTTCATTTAACTCTGAGAGTGTACAAATGGAACCAAATGGACCCGTTAGGGTCCATTTGGTTCCATTTGTACACTCTCAGAGTTACATACCTATAAGGGTCCATTTGGTGCCTAATCTATCATTTAGCTGGGGACCCCCTGGAACTCCCTCAAGGACCCCTGGGGGTCCCCGGACCCCACTTTGAGAACCAATGGGCTATAGGATGGTATTTCTTTTTCTTTTCGTCTTCTAAATCACACATTTTTTATTATGTTGCTATAATATCAGTGGTCCTCAAACTTTTCCCACGGACCCCGATCTCAAAATATGTTGTTCCAGGGGCCCCCCAGAAGCAAAGATTTGAGTTGAAAAATGTTCGCTTTTTAAAAAAAAAGAATATATTCAAAGATTTGCACACATTTTCACGATTTCTTTTTAAAAAATAGCAGATCTACAAGCTCATAGCACGGCACTCGGTGCCGTGCTATGAGCTTGTGTATCTGCTATTTTTTAATAGCCAAAAAGAAATCTTAAAATGACACAGATGCTGCTTTCCCGGTCTTAAAGGGTTAACAGCATGGAATCGGTCCTTACATTCATCATTACATCCTTGTGGTACAGCTTCTCCACAGAGGAGAAGTCAAGCAGCCACATTTACTGGCAGCAGCAGCAGCAGCGGCAGTCAGACAGACAGACAGACAGACAGCATGCAGGGCAGGCAGACACCAGTCTCACATCTTTACTGTCAGACAGGCGGTAAAAAAAAGAAAGGCAGACTTTTTTTTCCCATCAGAGCCTTCAACACACCACACACTTCTCTTCTCTTCAACCAGCAGCTCTTTCTAGCTGCTGCTTCTCTCCCATCAGGCCGTCGTCGACGCTTCACAGCATCTCTGGCCAAAAAGAAAAGCTCACTAAAAAGTCTTTCATTCCTTCCCTTAGGGCTTAGGATATTGTTGCTGTCGGGACAAAAACCTCTTATCTCCCATATTTTAACTTTTTGTAGTTTTTTCGTAAATTAACGAAACTACTTGATTACACTACAGCGTCACACACAAAAGTAGCAGATCCACAAGCGATGCGTTTTGATCTTGTAGATCTGCTACTTTAGCTTCTCTTTTTTTTTAACCCTTTAAGACCTCAAGCCGATTCTACAAATGTCTTCTAAATCCCAACAGTATTCTGAAAAAAAAACGTATGTTTCTATATCAGTGGTGCTCAATCTTTTCATGTCAAGGACCCCCAAAATGATATGTATTTGGCCACCAACCCTCATCTCAAAATTGTTTTGTTTTGTTCCAGGGACCCCCCAGAAGCAAAGAATAGAGTTGAAAATGTTTGCTTTAAACAATATATATTCGATCTTCGATTTTCACACATGTTAATGATTTTTCAAAAATAGCCAAAGTGTAAAATAATGCTTTTTAGCTCAAATCAAAAAGTGACACAGATGCGCTCCAGGTCTTAATGGGTTAATTTGAATCCTGAAAAGTACCAGTTTTGGACATATGAGGTTTTCCACCCAACAGAGATCCATCCTAACTGCTCCATCCGTCCTAACTATGAACTATGATAGATTCATCGAAAAACATCCGTCCTTGGTTCTGGTGACTCATACTGTGGGGGCCGTGTTTTTTCGATTACTTTTTTCTTTAATTTAATTTTAAAACATTTTGATCTTTTTTTTTCTTAGATATACATTTTATCAGACACGCCCCCATCCCATACAAACCCATTGTAACTTCAAACTCCATTTTAACCATTATAGATGCATTGAAATCATCCGTCCTTGGTTCTGGTGACTCATACTGCCCTCCTAATACGTGAGGGGCCGTGTTTTTTTGATAACTCTACAAGCTTGTACATTTGTTATTTTTGGAAAATATTTTAAAAATATTGAAAATGATTTTTAACACATTGAGTGCCAGTTGCGTAGATCTACGCGAACCTATTTAAAGCCGCCACGTGCCAGTCGCGTAGATCTACGCCAACTGGTGCTTTTTCCTTTTTTTCGAAAGAAAGTTCACATTGCACTTTTATCAATTTTTGACACAGAACATTTCATTGTAACACCACCGGAAACGGAATTTTTCGGGATCAGGTTTTGCCGATCCCGTCGGCCTCCGTTCTAATGACGAAACTAAAACGCCATTTTCTCTTTGTAGTTTTTCTCCTCGCTGATCACTGTTTAACATAAACCGTTCTAACTACAACATGGAGGCACCGTTTGACACGTGGTCTTCACTGGACACTGGTAGAAGCAGGGAGATGTCAAAACAAACAGTGCACAGCTCAATCTTAAGGATTTTAACAAGGTCTATGGCGACGTGAAAAAAAACAACAATAAAACGTTGGCACTGGTGAGTACATTATGAGATTAACCTCTGGCATGGAATGTGTTAAACACAAATCTTCTCCTCTGGGGGTCCCTGGCACAAAACCTTTCAGATGGGGCGGTCCGTGGCCATATATATATATATTGATGTATGGGTCCTTTGGCACGAAAACGTTTACTGTTCTACGTAGACAATAAAGAATGTCTTTATTTTATTTTGTCTCCCCGTGATGTCATCATGGTACCGTCTCTATGCAGGTGAGATGGAGGAGCTGGAGGCCCAGTGGCTGACGGGCATCTGTCACAACGAGAAGAACGAGGTGATGTCCAGCCAGCTGGACGTGGACAACATGGCGGGCGTGTTCTACATGCTGGCCACGGCCATGGGCCTGTCCATCCTCACCTTCATCTCAGAACACCTGTTCTACTGGAGGCTGCGCTACTGCTTCACCGGGGTCTGCAACGGACGGCCCGGCCTGCTCTTCATGATCAGCAGGGTGAGTGCATGCTGGACGTTACTACGGGGTTAAAGGGATATTTCACTTTAACCACATTAAGACCTGAGGCGATTCTTACATTTTTTTTCTAAATCCTAACAGTTTTTTGAAAAAAATCCCACTTTTTTTTTTTTTTTTTTTTAAATAGCAGATCTACACGCTCAAGCACTCGCTTGTATATCTGCTATTTTTGAATAGACAAAGAAATCTAAAGTGACACAGATGCGGTCTTTTTAGCGTCTACTCTGGCTTTTGTGAGAACCCAAACTCCATGTTAACATTTTAAACATGATGGATTCAATGAAAACATACGTCCTTGGTTCTGGTGACTCATACTGCCCTCCTAATACTATTACTTTTTTCATAAATGTTATTACATTTTTTTAATTGTATTTAATGTTTTTCATTTGCCCCCCAAAAATGTCAAAATAAATGAAAAACACGGCCCCCCCACACATTAAAAGGACAATATCAGTCACCAGAAACAAGGACGGGTGTTTCCAATGAATCTATCATGATTAAAATGAAGTTTGAAGTTACAATGGGGTTTTGTATAGTTTATATATAGTTTTGTATAGTATAGTTTTCTGGAGTTTGTATAGGAAGGGGGCGTGTCTGATACAATTAATATCAAATAACTAAATACTGAATCAAGCGTCTTAAAAACTGTCTGGGGTGAAACACAAAAGCCTGAGTAGACGTTAAGATGATCCCAAACATGTGTGAAATATCCCTGTAATTTCGCCGACTAAAACTATGGCGAAGACATTGTACTTAAATACAGTAATTGAGTAAATGTAGTTAGTTACGCACACGCGCTCACACACATGCACGCGCACACACACACACACACACACACACACACACACACACACACACACACACACACACACATGCAGATAATACAAGTTCAGAGTCCAGCTGAGGCACAAATTAGTCTGTCTGCTGAGACTGTGAGAGGGCAGGACAGACACACACACACACTCACGCACACGCGCACACACACACACACACACACACACACACACACACACACACACACGCACACACATGCACCGGCGGACATACCCGTTAAGACCATTACTTCATTATTTATAAGTCATGTCTCTGTTAGGCAAGGCTTTTATTCCAGACGAACAGCACGTCCTCACACTTTAAGTGTTTTACAAAATGTCCATGTGCGCACGCACGTGTGTGTGTGTGCGTGTGTGCTAGTGTGTGTGTGTGTGTGTGTGTGTGTGTGTGTGTGTGTGTGTGTGTGTGTGTGCAGGCTCTTAGAATAGCATTGCGCTAGGCTAAGTGGGCTCCCAGGCAGCACAGACCCCCTGCCTGCAGCATGCAGGCGGGGGGTTCCCAAACTTTTTCAGCTCGAGACCCAAAATATTCATTTGGGCGTCTGTCTGCCCGGGAGCCAGACTCACTAAAATACATAATGAATGAACCACTTAAGCCCTGTTTGATAGTGAAAATAGCCAAACTGCTATTTTGTGTATTTCTTAAAATATACATAATATAAAATCGTTGCTGTCTGGCAGAAACCTCTGATCTCCATATTTATTTATTTTTTGTGTGTTTTTTTCGTAAATTAACCCCATACTTGATCATACTACAGCGTCACACAGATAAAGGATCAAAAGTAGCAGATCTACAAGCAATATTTGTCGATCTGCTACTTTTGCTTTTTTTATTTGAATCCTGAAAAGTAACTGTTGAGGATTCCACCCGACGATATATTTATTCATGATTTCTTTTTACATTTTATATCTGAAATTCTTTTGAAAAAAATGTTTTGTAGGAAACAACGTAATAACAAGGGATGTTTACCAGCGACCCATACAAATGGGTCCCTATACCCATTGTTTGGAATCCACTGCCCTATAATACATTGGTTCTCGAATGGGGTCCGGGGACCCCCAGGGGTCGTCCTTGGGGGGGTTTACCAAGGGGTCCCCTGCAAAATGTGTTAATAAAGCGTCACAATCATTTGAACCCCTTTTATCCATATTTTATACTTTGGCTATTCGTGATTTTTTTTTGCAAATCTTTGAATATAATATATTCAAAGATATATATATTTTTAAAGCGAACATTTGTAACTCAAATCTTTGCTTCTGGGGGGTCCCTGGAACAAAATATTTTAAGATGGGGGTCTGTGGCCAAATACATCATTTTGGGTGGTCCTTGACATGAAAACATTTGAGAACCGCTGCCCTATAAAACATCGATTTCCTCAGCCCTGTTCCATTTGCTCAGCTGATGATCAGAGAAACAGCTCTGTTCTCTCAAAGTGATGATTATCTGACCCAGACAGACACATTTCAGGACAAAATGAGGTCAAAACGTTTACTGATAGTGAGAGCAGCTTTTAGCTCTTACAGCAGCATGATGCAGAGGCCGGGCAAAAACACTGGCATTCTTTACAAGGTGTGATGTGATCGGGAAAGCTTTTCATTCGAGGTTTATAAGGTCAGAGGATTGATCGGTGCGTTCGACTCGTCTCTATCTTATCTCTCTTCTGTTTTCCTTTCTCTCTTTGTCTTTCCTGTGATACTCTTGCGTCCCTTCCTCTCCCCTCCCCTCCCCTCCTGTCCATTACTTTCCTCTCCTGTCTTCTCATCTCCTCTCCTCCTTGCTCCCCTCTTCCCCTGTACTCTCCTCTCTTCCCTTTCCTTTTCCTTTTTTTGCACCTTAATCCCATGTACAACGCACTGACGTGTTTTTTTTTGTTTTTCTCGCACCTTAACTATAACATCCATAAGTATATCATGCACACATCTGCTGCTATGCTCACGCACCTTAATATCTTATCTACCATGTGTAAATATATAGATAATTTTTTCGTTCTTGTCCTTCCGTGTGTCCGTCCGTCCGTCTCAGCCAAGCTAACATTGGTCAAGCTTCACGTGACACGTGACAATATGTTGTCACCAATGCTTTTGATTGGCTAGCGAGACGCATGACGAAATAAAAACCTATAAATAGGTGTGTCACTTCAAAAAATCATTTATATTTTTTGAAGTGAGCTTCCATCAGCCAAGCTAACATTGGTCAAGTGACACGTGACAATATGTAATATAAATAGGTAAGACAGGATTAATCAGGAACAGTACTGGCGGAGACCTGTGCTCCGAGGAGTACATTTTCTAGTTTGTTATTGTTTTAATTTTTTTCTTGTTTGATCTCCTTTCCCCCCTTGCCCCCCCCCCCCCCCCCCCCCCTTCTTCTTCCGTTTCTTTCTTCTATGGAAATGACGATACGATGGGAACTCTGCACGAAAACGAATTTCACCCACTTCTTTACTTCTGTAAACCTGTTATGTGACAATAAAGCTGATTCTGATTCTCTTCCCATTCCTTTTCCTTTTCCTTTTCCTCTCCTCTCCTCTCTCTGCAGGGCATCTGGAGCTGCATCCACGGCGTCCACATTGACATGAAGAAGAAGGCTCCGGAGCTGGACTTCAGTCCTCAGGCCAACATGCTGCACCTGCTCAAGTCGGCCAAGTCCCTCACCATAGGGAGCTCTCCCAAACGCACCGTCCTCCTGCAGCCCAACATCATAGACATGATGTCTGGGAAAGGTACCACTGTCTCTCACACTATACCTCCGGAAATAGACACTGCATGTGTTCCAGAAGCCTCGCGTCACCTCTGAATAGATGAACACATGAAGGGATTAGTCACTCACACACACACACACACAACACACAGCCCACAACGCGTCGCGCTGCGACGCGTTGTGGGCTTGTAGATCAGCTATTTTTCGGTGCATGACACTGCCGTGCAACTAAGCATAAATCATGTTTAACTCTAATTCCAATCCCTAAACCTAACCTCTAAATGTCTAATCCTGACCTGTTTTTCTAATTGTAAACTTATCTCTAAAAAATGCTTTTTTTTTTAACTGTAAAACAACCATTTTGTCTTGTGAGGACCAGGAAAACGGTCCTCACAATGTATATTTCTTCAAATTCTACTATACTTGGTCCTCGCAAGTATAGTAATACACACACACACACACACACACACACACACACACACACACACACACACACACACACACACACACACACACACACACACACACACACACACACACACACACACACACACACACACACACACACACACACACACACAGAGACCCCTCTCAGTCCCTGGTGGTTTCCTGTGGTGGAAGGAAGGAAGCCAGGCTGCATATACTCTCACTGTCAAACACTGACACCCGGCTCAAGAAATACAGGATAAGGACATAAACACAGTGTCAGGTCATAAAATCCTCTCCAGGGCTGTGTGCAGTGGTGTAAAGTAACTAAGTACATTTACTCAAGTACTGTACTCAAGTACAATTTTGAGGTACCGTTACTTTACTGGAGTATTTACAATTGTCTATACTTTTACTTTTACTCCACTACGTCTCAGAGGCAAATATTGTGCTTTTACTCCACTACAATTATTTGAAAACTTTAGTTACTATACAGTTACTTTGCAGGTATACATTATTACATTATAAAACATACATTAACCACTTTAGCCCTATTTTATACCTAGGCGATATTTGAAAACCGACGATCTACAAGCTCACAACACGTTGCACCGTGACGCATTGTGAGCTTGTAGATCTGCTATTTTCAAACATTCTAGTACTTTTACTTTTGGTACTTTAAGTGTATTTTGATGCCAATACTTTTTGACTTTTACTCAAGTAACATTTTGAACACAGGCCTTTTACTTGTAACAGAGTACCTCTACAGTACATGGTGGTATTGATACTTTTACTTAAGTAAAAAATGTCAGTACTTTTTCCACCGCTGGCTGTGTGTGTGTGTATCTCATTGTGTATATCCACTGTGTGAAGCATATCTTTCTCTCTCTCTCTCTCTGCCTGTCTCCTAGGTAACTCTCTCCACAAGGGTCCTGGTCTCTATAGCAACGCATCCGGCCTACAGGGTTTCCTGGGTTTGTCGGGGCGAAACAAAGACCTCCTCAACAACGCCGCGCCCTTCCCGGGCCAGCCCAAGGCCTCGCCCCTCCAGACCAGCCCCAACAAGCCGCAGCTGTCCATCACCAACGACAACGGCAAGACCCGCCTCCCGGGCGGTGCCGCGCCCGCTGGTCCCGCCGCGGCCTCCAAGCCCCGGAACCTGTGGAAGAAGAGCGTGGAGACGCTGAAGACCGGGCCGCCGGCGGCCCCCACGCCGGGCCCGGGGGGGACCGCACCCGGACCGGGACCTCCCGACCCGGGTGGTCCCAGCCCGAGCCCCAGTCCTGCCCCGGGGCCCGCGGCAGGACCCCCCGGACCGCAGGGCCCCCCCATGCCCATGAAGAGTCAGCGCTACCTCCCTGAGGATCCCATACACTCGGACATCTCCGAGTGCTCCAGCCGGCCCACCTCGCACAGGGAGTCCGACTCCATGGCGATCGGCCGGGGAGGCGGCGGCGGCATTGGCGGGTTCAAAGCCGGGGTCAATCATCTGAGGAAGAGGTCGGGAGCAGGAGCAGGGGGGCTTGGAGGTAGGCCTGTCGTGATTATTACATCATCGTCTCATCGCAATTATTTGAGATAGCTGATCGTCGTAATTGTGTCTGTGTTGAAACAGTTTCATAGATTTTCAAATATTAAAAATGCAGAAATAGTAGATATACTTGTAGATCAGCTATTCCCTCTATATTCTTTTTTTTTTTTAATTGGAAGTGTAAAATGTGTAAAGTGTAAAACAAAAACATTTTTGTTAACTGAAAAAAAAAAAAAAAAACAAGGATTAAACAAAGCCTTAACTACTGAAACAGGATTGTTTGTTTACAAAAACATCATAGAGAAAATGTCCTCACCTTTTGTACTTTTTTACATGAGCCTAGTATTTTGGATATGATATGAAATATATCTTCCAATTTCACTGTGAGTGTTATCATTACACGACACTTTTTCTGACCTTTTTGAATGTCACCCGACATTTAAAAATCAGAGCAAGATAACAACATCAACATTGAGCGTCTGTCTGCCAGCTGTGTGTCATCCGTCCAAATCTCACCACATGAGCTCCATCCGGCCAGCTTAAATAATCTACAAAACCCGTGTCAAATCAGACGATTTCAAGCATTTGACTCATGGACCACATGTTTCAAAAACAAAGGCATACCATGTTACACGTTTTTTTGAGTAACAACTAGTGTAAAATGATTAAAGAGGTGGTGCCATGGTTTTTCACTCTCTGTTTTTCATGTGTCTATGAGGTTGATAGAACTTCATTAAGCCCCCTGGTGGTGTTTTTATGGTGTTTTATGTCTTCTCTGACTATTTTGAGTTTCTTCCTGGAGGCTGAAACCTTGAGGGTCAAACGTGCCAATAGAGAAACAGCCCTTTAGTGACATAGTAAAAACATACCCTCCCCCTCATTATCATAACACAGCAGGTATGGGCATGAGGAGGAGGAGGGACTAGGACAGGTGTGTGGGTGGTGCTAAGGTGGTGGAGGAGGTGCTAAGGTGAGAACCAGGTATACTTAATGAACTGGAGGCGTGTCCACATAAAAACATAATTTTAACAATTTCTGTACACTTTTTTGAAAATAATCTTCCTCCTAGTATAACCATAATACCTGATGATCATGTTTTGGGGGGGGGGAGAAATCACTGAAAATCACGGCACCCCGTCTTTGAATATGTCAGTCATTTCGCTTTTTGTCATATCTGCCCTGTGCAATTCTTTTTATTACGAAGCTTAAAATGCCAAACAGAAACTTTATTTGTATTCACTATGTTTCAATGTTCAATGCCAAAAAAACAATTAAATCGTAAATCACAATTATTCGTATAACCGTTAATCTGCAAATTAAATGTTGTAATGGTGACAGTCCTAGTTGGAGGTGGAGGTGGAGGCGGACCCAAGATCTACTCCATCGACTCGGACCAGACCAGCATCCACTCGGCCCCTCTGTACCAGCGGGACGGCCTGGGCTCCAGTGACGACCACAGCGGCTACCCGCCGGACCTGTTCCCTCCGGACAGCGCCCACTCGCACACGCGGGCACACAGCCCCCACCAGGGGGCGCCGGCGGACGCCCCCATCCTGCAGCTGAACGCCAGCCTCCTGCACCAGAGCCACAGCGCCGACGCCGACCTGCACTCCCTGAAGGACAAGAAGTACAACACCTACAAACATAGCAGGTACTGTAGGGATCAGTGGTGGAAAGTAACTTAAGTACATTCACCCAAGTACTGCACTTTTAACACATTCGGTGCCAGAGTTTTATTATAAAAGTGTACATTGAGTGCCTGGATTTTTAACCATTTTTTAACCTTTTTCAAGTAGTCACAAAATATTTTCAGTGATCCCCGTCCCCTCATTACACACATAGAGGTCTCATACAATCGGGGGGAAAAAATTAAAAACATTCGGTAATCCGTTCCATACAGTAGTTGCAGCCAGTTGAAAATAGTCAAAAATACATTGTAAGAAAAAAAAGTACACAGGAGCAGAGATACAGGCTTTTGAAGTCATAAGTTAACCAGGAAGTGGATTAAAGTCTAAATCTTCGAAAAATGATATCTCCTGGTGCTGTGAAGGATTTTTTTTCCCCCAAAAACGTATATATACGGTTTTGGCACTCCATGGGTGTATTTCCAAAACCGTATATATACGTTTTTGGCACCTACAATTTTGAGGTACTTTTACTTTACTGGAGTATTTCCAACCGCACATGCACATGCACATGCACATGCACATGCACATGCACATGCACATGCACATGCACATGCACATGCACATGCACAAAGGTTATTACAGTTAACTAAAATGAAAACTATATGTGGAAAAATAACACTTTTGTTGACTGAAATAAAGATTAAAACGAGGCTTAAACAAAGCTATAACTACTGAAACGGGGTTGTTTGTTTACAAAAACGAACAAAGAAAATCATAGAGAAAATGTCTACACCCTTTGTATTTTTTTACATAAGCCTAGTATTTTGGGTGGATATGAAATATATCTTCCAATTTTCTTACTGTGAGTGTTAACATTACACTATATTTTTCTGACCTTTTTGAATGTCAGCCCTGAGAAATAAAAATCAGCAATATGACTGTTTAAATAAGCAGGGGTTGTAAACATCTCCCTTGAGTGTCTGTCTGCCATCTGTGTTTGTTCGTGCGTGAATGCACACCCGTCATGGCCCGTCCTATACCCAGTACTACTACTCCACCGACATATAACTGACAGCTATCAAACATGGAGCAGCAGCGTCCCGCGTGTGCTAGCGTGTCATCCATCCAAATCTCACCACATGAGCTCCATCCGGCCAGTTTGAATAATCTACAAAACCCGCGTTGTGTCAAACGATTTAAAGCATTTGACTTATGGACCACGCGTTTCAAAAACAAAGGCGTACCATGTACCATGAACTAGTGTTTTTGAAGAAAAAGTAGTGCTGATCCAGCAAGGAATAACGTTTTTTCTGCTAGCTCAAAGCCCACAGCAGCCACTGTAAAGGTAAAATTATACTCGCCGCCACCGCGTAGCCGCGAGGGTATACTAGCATCATATCACATACATCCACGTAGCCGTGAGGGTCTGCTAGCATCATATCACGTACATCCGCGTAGCCGCGAGGGTATGCTACTGTAGCATCATAACACGTATACATTCCGTCAGCAGCTTATGTCCACGCAGACACCGGCGTGCCTCTCAACAGTATTTCATATAATGCAGTGGTTCTCAAAGTGGGGTCCGGGGACCCCCAGGGGTCCTTGAGCGGGTTCCAGGGGGTTAGACTACAGTAAATGATTGATAGTTTCTGTAGGAACCAAATGGACCTTTACAGGTCTTTAACTCCGCAAGTGTACAAATGGAAGCAAATGGACCCTTTTGGGTCTGTAACTCCAGAAACCAAACTGGGGTCCTTGAAATGAACATTCTTGAGAACCACTTCATGTAGGGACTGACAGCGTGTGCATGCGGTTTGAGGAGAGGTGGTGGGAGGAGATCCATCGGCTACCCACATCTTCAGAACTCATTAAAAGCCTATAAAGACAGATTCCCAATGCGCTTTAGATTCTTGGAAAGAAAAAATATTCTGTGACTGACTGTGGGAAGAGATGAAAGTGTGTGCAGGCAGAAGTGGAAGGATCTGCCAGACAGCATGCACACGCTTTCATCTTCTCACTGCTGTTAGTGGTTCCCAAACAATGGGTCGGGACCCATCTTTGGGTCGTATGTCGTGTTTAAATATTTTTTTTTATATTCCCTACAATTGACACACTCCATATTTGGGTCATAGTTAACTCTATATATGGTTATGTCTGAGTCATAGTGAACTCTATATATGGTTATGTCTGAGTCATAGTGAACTCTATGGTTATACTGTATCTGAGTCATAGTGAACTCTATATATGGTTATGTCTGAGTCATAGTGAACTCTATATATGGTCATGTCTGAATCATAGTGACGGCGTGAGAAAATGTAAAGTAAAGTAAGAAAAAGTAAAGTAACTAGTAACTAGTTACTTTCTGAGAACAGTAACTATAACTATAACTAGTTACTTCTTTTTTAAACTTTTTTATTGCCCTTCGTATTCCTTGACAGGCAATTTATATCACATTGCAGAAAATAACCATTAACCATTTCCCCCATCTTTTTTTGCCCAACACTTTTTGAAGTCTTAAAGAATAGGGCATCTCCTGTACTGTTTCACAATATTGACTAATGGGCCCATAGTAGGACAGTCTTTTCTGCAACCAGTTCTTTGTACTAGCTTTTTTTGCTTGCTGCCTGTAGAATCTTAAACATATTCAGTCTTGAGATTGTATTTTGCTTTAAAACCATGTAGCCATGCTCAAGGGACAGGGCCGATCTATGAGCACCAGAGATGGCTGATGTTGCTCCGACTTTTTAAAAGTCACTGCTTGCTCCAGGCAAAGTGACACAGCCCCGAAACACCCCGTTTCAACTCCGCTCGGCACCGCTCCGCCGAGGATGAATTCACCTCAAATTAAAAGTTAATATTGACCCCCCAAAACCAGAGCTCACATAATTATTAGGTTTTGTTATTTTGTCCGACTTTTATGATCCAAAGTAAATGTTGGAGGATCAAATTATTCATTCGTTGCGTAAAGTATTAACTGAATATATGAATTCAAAGATTGTTTCTCCCCCCCAGAGATGTATTTTGAGCAGAGACAGCATTATTGGAAAAACCTTGACACAACTTTGAAGCCGTGTTTCTCAGACCTTGAGTTTTCAGATGTATGTATCTTATGTATGTATGTATGTGTGTCTGTAATCCACATATCTCGAGAACTGTTCGACCCACCGACTTCAAATTCGACACACGCGTCGCAGACGACCGGAGTTATAACTAGTTAAAAGTAACTTGCCCAACACACACAGTCGGTTGGATAGGCGGTTGTCCAGAACCGCCAGAAAAGGCTCTGCCCCGTGGCCCAAATGAGCCAATTGATTGCCATGGCAACCCCACCTTTTCCTTGATTTGGCATATCCCACACATCTGCCGAATTCCCCACACCTTCCATTTGATTAGTTAGTCAGTCCACTTTTCACAGTCAGGTTTAGTTGCACTCTTCAGACATTCTCCACAGACCTTTACCACTGCACAAGGACTTTCCACAACTGCCGATCCCCCCCATATGCCCATATATGGCCAGGCCCATATATATGCCCATACTGATAACATCAGGGATCTCCATATATGGGCATAAAAGTGACAAGGACAGACAGATAAAGACATCTCCATATTGGCACAAAAGGGACACAGACAGACAGTTAAAACGGGTGCTATGACAACGGATATAACGGGTATTGCATACCGAGGTGGGGTATGCATTCCCTATTTTTATTGTTCATTTGTTCATTGTCCATTTGTCTGTGTTTGTATCTGTAGTATGTTGTTGTGTATGATGTGTATTTGGGTGTGACCCCAGGACCCCAGGAAGAATAGCCATGCTTAGGCAAGTGCTAATGGGGATCCATAATAAAGTAAAGCAAAGTAAAGTAAAGTTTCCAACTTGCCTTGTTCCCAAGTAGGCCGGACGGGCATAGTAGGTCTAGTACACATTTCGATGATTACACTGTAAGTGCTGTTATTAAAATGCGTAATGCTAATATACATGACTGAGGGACGAGAAGAAAGCCTGAAGCAATAGATTACCGTTTATAACGAATGTTGTGAGAGGAGTTACATACATGTACAGTATATATAGTATTCTCTCTTCCACAATCTTCAAATCGTTGCTGTCAGGCAGAAACCTCTTATATTTTAACATATTTTAACCGTTTTGGACATAATGAGGTTTCCCCCCCGACAGAGATGAAATGCCACATAGACAGTCTGTATAATTACACCCGGTAAAAAGTTGACTGGAGGAAACTGTCATCTGCTCCTCAGACCAGAGGGGGTTTTCAACCAGTCACAACAACACAATGTTCATGAAAACGTATTTAAAAAAAACTATTTCCTATATCTTTTTGAATTTCCATTTCTGCCTAGGCAGCGAGCTAGCCCTGGGGTTCGACTAATTTAGTTTCCAGTTAGTAGGAGTTATTTACGCGACTTGCACAGGCAAAACAAAAGTGGTGGAAATTACATGTCATCCGCTTTATATTCGACTCAATTTCTTGAGCTTTCCCGAAGTACAGGCTGTTAGGCAGAGGCAATAGACAATTATGGGAGTATATGGTGTATATAATATACTAAACTGGGATCAACTCGTTTAGCACTTTTCTGATCCGCTCTAGGAGAGCAGAAATAGCTTTGCTTCACCAGGCATGCGAAAACAAGTACAGAAACACATTTTCTCTTCTGGGGGTCCCTAGGCAGCATAAACTCTTTTCAGATGAGGGTCTGCAGCTAAATACATATCTATTTGAAGGGTTTCCTTGACACGAAAATGTTTGAAAACCACTGAGGTACTCTGTTAATCTCTGGTAATCTGTTTTCACATGTTTTCGTTCCCTGTTCTCTCCGCAGCGCGAAGGACAAGGCTGGAGGTTCGTTCGAGACCCCCGGCAGCGGTGGGGGTCCAGGAGGAGGAGGAGGAGGAGGAGGACAACAAGGGGGGCTCCGGCCCGGCCACTGTCGCGCCTGCCTCACCAAGCTGAGCGGATACGCCAGCCTCTACGCGGGGGGCCGTGCCCCGCCGCAGGCGCGCTGCGAGGCCTGCGCCCACCTGGGCAACCTCTACGACATCAGCGAGGACCAGCTCCACGCGCACTACGCGGCGGCGCACACGCAGCACCACCCGCAGCACCCGCACGGCCTGGGGGACATGTTCACGCACTACCTCCCCCAGAGCGAGATGAGCATGGTGGGCGAAGGCGACGGGCTGGTCAGCCACTTTGAGCCCTCCACGCCTTCCTCCCCGGCGGCCGCACACCTCACCTCCTCGTCCTCCGCGCCGCGCCTCGTCCTCAGCCGCCAGCACTCCTACGAGAACGTGCTTCCCGACGGCATCCCCGTCGACCGCCAGGCCCACGCGCACGCCTACCTGCGCGGGGCGCTGGGCATC
>NC_139939.1:53985865-53993365 GCF_963454915.1 Gymnoscopelus microlampas | reverse complement strand
ACACACTGACAAATACACATGTTGCCTGAGAAGAATGAAAACAAACTTAACTACAATACCCCAACATCCCCAAGTCGTTCTTCAGTTGTGTGAGATATTTATGCACAATATCAGGTTGCAATATTATACTTATTGTACAGAGAAAAAAGACCTAGTTTTAAATGTTATAAATTGTTTTTGATTTGAATGGTAATAAGTGTAGGACTCATTTTAATAAACCTTGTGACTTTTATTCTGCTTCTAAAGAAAAGAAAAGAGAAAAAAATGACTGGCATGTTTTAGAAACTAGTGTGAAAATAGATTTTTTTAAAATTGATTTATTTACTTAATGATTTATTTATTGATTTATTTCCTTTCCTTTTGGTGTGTTGTTGTTGGGACCTCACTGTATAGTCCTCACTATGACGAGGTGAACAAAGCTAGTTGACGGTTAACCACTTAAACCCCATTACGTTGTTGAGCGGAGTCCCTCACGGCTCTGTACTAGTGTCTTTTCTTTTTTCGCTACTACTACATTGAATATATTCTTCTGCTGTTTTTCTGCAAAAAGTTTCCCCCCAGAATCCGGATGCTATGGGGTTTAAGTGGTTAATTAAAGTGTTAATAACATGCTGGCCGGGTCTCTCATCTCAGACACACGTACTCTATGGATAAATATAGTTCAGGCTCTGTGTAAATTATATACACACACGGCCGCGTGCACACGCACACATGCGCACCGACTACAAAGCTCTCTCTTCCAATCTTACTGTGTTTTTTGTTCACTTCACATGTGTGTGTGTCTCTGTCTCTGTGTGTGTGCGTGTGCGTGCGCGTGTGTGTGTGTGTGTGTGTGTGTGTGTGTGTGTGTGTGTGTGTGTGTGTGTGTGTGTGTGTGTGTGTGTGTGCGTGTGCGTGCGTGCGTGCGTGCGTGTGCGTGCGCGTTCTTGACACAGTCCACATTCGGGGACAAAATGTTGGAAAATAGCAGATCTATGAGCTCACGATGCACCACGAACGCGACATGTTATGAGCTTATAAGATCAGTTATTTTTTGGGGGCATTTATACAGTCGTGCGACAAAGTATAAATCAGGCTTTATGGTTGAAGGTTAGGATCACACCCGACATGAACAGGCACAATTAAGTACATGATTTGATGCAAAGACACGAATAGATGAAAATTCTGCACCGGGCGACGCAAAGGATGCAAATTTGGTTAACTGTGGAGGTTGAAATGTTACAAACCTCGAGCGAAAGAACCACACCAGTGACGCAAGTAGTAGCGCAAGTGAAGCGAGGCAAAAAGTCTCTTTGTGTCCTGTTCGAAAGCATCTTTACACTTGCATCGCGGTGCGCACCAGAAAACAGCAGATCTACAAGCGCACACCGCGTCGTGCTGCGATGCACTGCAAGCTTGTAGATCAGCTTTTGTTTTTTTGACACCGGCACGCAATACTACAACTATATAAGTATATAAATCATGCTTCAAGTTCAGGTTTAGAGATAAGGGGATGATATGGAATGAATGTAAGTCAATGCAGTGTCCCCCATCAGTTTGCAAACCCAACAACGTGTGTGTGTGGGTGCGTGTGTGTGTGCGTTTTACACTGTAAAAGTATTTATATAAGGTAGGGGATGATGCATATGTAAAGGATGTTTGTAGTGCGCGTGTGTGTGCGTGTGTGCGCGTGTGTGTGTGTGTCTGTGTGTGTGTATGTGTGCCAGTGTGCGTGAGTGAGTGTGTGCCTGTGCACGCGTTTGTGTTTGCTGTATTGCATTCTCTACTGAACTCTCTTCCCTCCCTCCTACATGCCACATTTGACCTGGCTCTAAGTCCTATCACACACAAACACAAAGCTGCCCACCCACACACGAATACACACACATACACACACACACACACACACACACACACACACACACACACACACACACACACACACACACACACACACACACACACACACACACACACACACACACACGCACGCCACGCACACACAAACATGGAGTCTGTACCGTTGCGGTTGAGAGAGAGCATGTAGAGTGGGGTTTTGTATGTTTGTATGCCATCGTCACTCACCACAGACATTTTTACACCAATGATTTGTATTAAATGCATGACGTGCTCGTGGTTCTGGTGGTATACATTCTTTGCTGCAGTACCTTGAGTTCTCCTCTTCGTGGGCTCGCTGGGTTCCATTTCAAAACTGTGCACCCTTCCTTCCTCTCTGCCCACAGTTCTGCTGCACACAAACTCAACCATTAGAGCCTAAGATGGTTCGCACAGTAAAAATCCTCTGCGTTACTTTTACTCTGATAAATGATAAGAAAGGGTGCATTTGGTTCCCTTTGTTACACCCTTGGAGTTAGATGTACTGTACGTACATAAAGGTACATTTTGTTTCCTTTTGCACACCTTCTGAAGGTCCAATTTATGCTTTGAGGGACAAGTTTCGACCAACCAACACCTTGCGCTACGTCTCTCTCTCAAAGTTCAGAGTTTTGAGCATTCACGGTCATTTAATATGGTCTTCGAGCCGGAAACATAATATGAAGGCATCTGCAACCTCCAGAGGTACGCCACGCCACCGGCGACACAGTGTTTGTCGTTTTGACGTCAGTTTCGGCTTGCAACACGTCGGTCGACACTTGACGCTCAAAGAATATATTGCCCGTAACACAGGATTTGTTTGTGTGTATAGTATATAGTATATATATACCGTATATTGGCAGAGAGGAAGGTTTGATGTGAGATGTGAGCCTGGTGGGTCTCCTTTGCTGTGTATCTCACATTGTGTATGAGTTCAGGGGTTTCTAAGCTATTAGTCGTGCTGTAAATAATGACCATGTCACTCAGTACCTC
Source organism: Gymnoscopelus microlampas (assembly GCF_963454915.1). NCBI lineage: Eukaryota > Metazoa > Chordata > Actinopteri > Myctophiformes > Myctophidae > Gymnoscopelus > Gymnoscopelus microlampas. Next base: position 53,990,518 of record NC_139939.1, on the reverse strand, counting down.
TGTACAATCTGTAAATAAGTAAAGGTTACATTTTTCTAAGTGTTTGGCTCTCGTTTCATCTCTTGTGTGTGTGTGTGTGTGTGTGTGTGTTTAAACCATAGACTGTAAAAAATAAATATGGACGAACGGGACCCTCACGTGACCCATTCTACAGACCCGTTGTGAAGACGGCAAATTCAAATCCACCATCTTGGAACTTCCGGTCCCGAAAAGCAACCGCAAACTGCTATTGGATGCAACCGCAGCGAGGGCGGGTCTTCACTCGGTAGAACCAGTAGAAGCCATAGAAACATACCTTACATTAATTTTAAAATGAATTGGACCATAATTTACTAAAACCCATATCATGATAATTGAAAAAAAAAATTAAAATAGTGATTGAAAACATAATGTATTTATGAAAATGTTTACTAGGGTAATACAATCAAGTATAAAGTCTGGCCAAAACCTCATTCACTAATGATTGGCTGAGGAATGTGACATGAACATGAATTCAAGGCTTCATGGGGTGTGCAATTGATAGAAAATACGTTATATTTTGGGTGAACTACTCCTTTAACACAGGCAACGCGGTTTGTCCATGATCGTCCCGGTTTCAAGCTGTGTCCCAAGTCCTGACAAATCTATAAAAGCAAGCATCAAGGTTTTATTCATCACTCACTCATATAGTATACGACGAGTAGCAACATGGTGGTACGCAATACTGTGCAACAGCAACGACTTATAATATACAAAAGATACTACTGGGTTTAAATAGAAACAAAAAGAACAAGAAAAACTAAAAAGGCTGTAGATCAGTGTGTAGAGCAGGGATTCTCAAAGTGGGGTCCAGGGACCCCCAGGGGTTCATGAGGGGGTTCCATTGATGCTACATTAGTCACAATCATTTTAACCCCTTTATCCATATATTTCATATGTTGGCTATTCAAAAATAGCAGATAAACAAGCTCAGCTTATATATCTGCTATTTTTGAAAACATTTTGAACAGAACATCTTCTCTTCTGGGGGTCCCTGCACAAAAGATTTTCAGAGGGGGGTCCACCGGCTAAATACATATCAATTTGGGGATCCTTGGCACGAAAACGTTTGAGAACCATTTGTGTGATGAGATGCTGTAATAATAATATAATAATGTATGTAGCAACTTCAACTAAAGACACAATTATTATTAGACAAATTAACAATACTTATTTTGAGTGCTTAGATGTTCATCATGTTCTGTGCCGGTCTTTAAATGCTGAACTCTAATTTAACTGTCCCTCATCCTGGTTAAAAATGGCTATTGCGGGTGGGTGTGGGTGTGGGTGTGGGTGTGGGAGTGTGTGTGTGCGTGTGCGTGTGCGTGTGCGTGTGCGTGTGCGTGTGTGTGTGTGTGTGAACCTGCATAAACGTGAGTTTTGATTTAACCACATGAACCCTAAAGCTTCGCAATTCTGGGGTGAAGTTTAAGGCGAAGCAGATCTACAAGCTCACAACGTGGAAGGGAGTATACAGTAGGAGTTGTTAAGGGTCCCTATTTGGGATGTTGAAAATATGTTGAAAATATGACGCCCCTAATATAGCTATAGCTACTGTACAGTTGTTAGCTGTAATAAATTATGAAATGATCGATTAATAATCTATCACTATTTTGGTCATATATATATATAATATATAAATGTGGGTGCCCTAGCTATTTTTGCAGGGGTAGTTGAATAGAGCATAGGACCCCCCCCCCCCCCCCCCCCTCATAATCACACTATATCGAATACATCTAATAGATATATGGGGCCTGCCCAAATTCAAACAAAACAGGCATGCACACATGTCAGTCAAATACATGAGCCATTTTAAATGCTCATCAATAAGTAGCTTATTAATAGCCTACAGGCTACACTGTAGCCTGTAGGCTATTAATAAGCTATTTATCGGGCTGTAGCCACTACAGGTGTATCTCCTGGACTCTCTAGGAAACTGAAGAAAACTACAAATGGCTGCCAAGTGACGTAAACTGTCAGTGCTTCTTTCCTATTGGTTCACTGACTTGGCTCCAAGTCAAAGTTCACCAGGCAGGGTGTCATGTTACAAAACAACAGATCTACAAGCTAACAACACGTTGCATCCCAACGCCCTGTGAGCTTGTAGATCTGTCCTTTTTGACAAGCGACGCTGAGAGCAGAAGGGACGCTGGAACACAGCGCGAGCTTTGAAGTTAGTCGCGAGCGGAACGGTACAATCCTCCTGAGAAGATAATAATATAACTGCGTCATCGTTGATTCATCAAGAAGATAGAAGAAAGCAGCTTAAAGAAGAGGGATTTCTTTGAGGTGAGTGTTTAATGGCAAAGAATGTGACTTTTGACGTTACTGGGGAAACTTTATTTGGGTAATTTGCAATTTTGTACGTGTTTTTGTCATGTATTCTGGTGGCTTTGAAGACGTGATAATGGCTGTTATCGATATTAAGTATGTTAACATTATGAGCCTCCCATGTGGCAAAAACACAGACTTTAAATAGACGTATCTTGATGGGTACAGTTGCCCAAATTATAGTATTATTACAACCATTTTGTGTTTGTCAACAGAGTTTAACAACTGTCAACCTGGCGTCCCTATTTTGGACATGTCATTATAAGTGAAAATAGGGAAAATATCCTATTTACAACAAGCTCACAACGGTTGCATAGTGACATGTGAGCATGTAGATAATCTATTTAGCTATTTAGTACTATGGCGGTTCTTCAAAGTAAGGTCTGGGGGCTGAAAGGGCTGTCAGTGGGCCCCAAGTAAAATGAGTTAAAAAAATTACACTATTTCATAGTCGCCCTATTTATATATATTTACATTATTTATGTATAACTGAGTAGGTATTGGTATGAAAGTGTTAATGCATCACATTGAAGATTGTTTAGGCTAGTGTTTATTTTATCCATTGTGTTTAAACTGAGGTACCATGGCTAGATTTTAAGTAAGGAACTCCCTGCATAGCCCACTTAAATGCTCACATATTAGGTTTAGTTCTACTTTCATTGGTTTCTCATAAGAATAAGCTATATCAGTGGATTTCATACATTGTGATTGCCTCCTAAAAACAGAGCCTTTTTGAGATGCTGGTGGAGATTACCATAATAGCAATTTCTTTAGCTACTGATGATTTTATGATTTTATTTTAATATAAATGATCATGCTGATTATATGGTTATAGGCTAACATTCATCCTAGTTAGTACAGTAATGTGTTAATTGCCTCCTTATTGATCTGTACCCAGTATTACAGTTACTGTAAGAGGTGTAAGGTAAACCTTACTGGACACTTGTATTGCAATACCGGTATTTTTATCAGTCGATTTGAGTATGCAATTGATCGTTAATCAGATATCAGCCAAAATGTTAATATTGTGCATCACTAATTTGAGTAGTAGTATGAAAGTAGTTGAATTTGCCTTTCAAATAAATGTGAGACAAGATGGTTAATGCTATTCCCTCTTCCCCAGGGCCAAGCTCAGACCAGCACTTCTGTTATGTCAACACCAATGCAGTATGATGGCCAGGTGATCACAGATGAGAGTGAGTACATCTCCATGGCACTAGGACTCCTATTGTGTGTATATTTTGTGTTCAGAATCCAGTACCCTAAAGGACTGAACAAGACACTGACCTTGTTGGAGTTGTGTTGTTCTGAAATTGAAGGATGCAGGCAAACTTACTGTCACAGTAAAAAATAATGTACAACGCCATCTGTGAGTAGCCTGTAGGAGTCAGTATTAGATTTTGTCCTGACGTTTCAGCACTGATGTTCAAGTTAGCGACATTGAGTGTATATTTATTAATGATATAGAGGATATTTAAAGACTGGTGCTATTTAGCACCATTTGACAAATGGTGCTAAATAGCACCTTTAAAGATTGGTGCTATATAGCACCAAAAACGGTTCCCCTATGACTACGAGCCAAAGAACCAATTTTGGTGCTATATAGCACCGTTTGTTTTTAGTGTGTGTGTGTGTGTGTGTGTGTGTGTGTGTGTGTGTGTGTGTGTGTGTGTGTGTGTGTGTGTGTGTAGACCACTGTTCCGGTAAAAGCTTTATTTTTATATTTGGCTCTCCCTGTGGAGACGGAATATGCTCTAATCCAGGCTGAAGTGGAACAGGAGAGGCGCAGACAGAGCATCCACCAACACGTGCACGACGTGCGTGTGCATATATACATACATAGGGGCCGATGTGCACGAACCTGCACACGCACGCCATGCACACACTGACACTCGTACACAAACACACAAGGACCGGACACGCATGCTGCTGAGTGTAAATAAGTACCACACTTACACCATGAGCATCTCTCACCAGCTGGACAGGACTGGACCGTGGATTAGACCAGTGGTTCTCAAACTCTTTCGTGCCAAGGACCCCCAAATTGATATGTATTTGGCCGCGGACCCACACCTGAAAATATGTTGTGCCAGGGACCCCCAGAAGCAAAGATTTGAGTTACAAATGTTTTCTTAAAAAATACATATATATTCATAAGATTTGCACAAATGTCCACGATTTTTCAAAAATAGCAGATCTACAAGCTCATAGCGCGGCACTCGGTGCCGCGCTATGAGCTTGTAGATCTGCTATTTTTGAATAGCTAAAGTAAAAGGTTAAAGTGTTTCAAATTATTGTGACGCT
>NC_139939.1:53923365-53983365 GCF_963454915.1 Gymnoscopelus microlampas | reverse complement strand
ATGGGATGGATAGGTTTAAAAGTGATGATGAACATCAACTACTGCATCCAACTTATTGGAGCTCTCTGCTTAGCGACCGCGTGTGTGTGTGTGTGTGTGTGTGTGCGTGCGTGCGTGCGTGCATGCGTGCGTGCGTGCGTGCGTGCGTGCGTGCGTGCGTGCGTGCGTGCGTGCGTGCGTGCGTGCGTGAGTGAATAATGTTATTTTCGTGTCTGGTTGCCTTTCACAGCCCATCCCTTACGGGATTATTCAGACACAATTTAAAGAACACAGAATTTCCAGTGCCAACATGCTGACACCAAAATGTGTGTGTGTTTGTGTGTGTGTGTGTCTGTGCGTGTGCGTGTGCGTGTGCGTGTGCGCGTGCGACTGTGAACAGTAGCCAGTATTGCTCAAGTTGAAGAGAAGTTGGAGAGGGGTTGACATTATTGGTTTGGAAAAAGCATAACGCTGTAAAGGCTATGATCCCATTTCCAGTTTCCACCACCGAATACATAAAAAAAAAAGAATGTTGTTAATAGCATTTTTCAATTCCAGCTTCATATTTGCAGCATTCATTTCAGGAGTGTGAAGATATAAAGTCCAAATTGCAAGAAACAACTTAACAGAATTGTGAGATGAAAGTCATAATTGTGAGGGAATAACCCACGATTCAGGCCTTTCTCATTCAGTGTCAGAAATGGGTTTTCACACTTGTAAATGTTGGTTGTTGCGGGTTGCGTTTTTTTTGGGGCTTGTTTCTAAAGTGTTGTTTCCTAATGTTGATTTTTCATGTCAAGGACCGACAGATTAATATGTATTTGTCTGCGGCACCTCATGTGAAAATATTTTGATCAAGCACAGTCATATGACCCAAGACAGAGGTTAGGGAATGTGAAGCGTGGTCCGGTCCATACTCATTTGGACGTAAACTTTTCTCCGGAAAAGGAGGTGATACAAGTACGAATTGACGACGTCATCATTCCGATCTTCTGATGGCCGGTCCCAGAACTTTTCCTCAGAACTCGTGCACCTCCAGATGTCCTGATTCTCCGAACTGTAGTTTGTGAGGTACCCAGAACGCTGTTTATAATTAGTGGGGGAAAAAAACACATAAAAAGTTGAAATATGGAGATGCCTGACAGCAATGATAAATGTATACGCTATTTTACCGCAAATAGAGCCTTTGTAACTTGTATAACTTGAGCTGTGTCGAGCTAACCAGCGAGCTATAGCCTGTTTTGTTTTTCATGGCTTCAGTATTCTGCTATAGCCTGTAGCCATTCTCTGTAAGAAATACTGTTCTTGGCAAGATGACAAAGCCTTTTTTCCCCCTATGTTACATATTACATTTGGAACCAACGGCAAGCGAAAGAAGAAGTTAAGAGAGACTGGCATCCAGCAAGAGGAGCACAAATTTGTAATAGCGGTTGGTTGCAGCACCGTAGTAGGAATGAATGTCAGCTGCAGTGAGAGGACCCTCTCCCATATTTCAGCATGTAAATGTTTACTTCTGTAATCTTAGGAATCACATAAGGGTAAATAATTGATATGAAATTACATATTTTCATAATCTTAATTTGAAAACAAAGGAATGTGAACTGCACCTATACACCCAGAGAAATGAAATGGAGCACAAAAGTCCTCTTTTATATCGTCTCTGTCGAAAATTATTATGTCCAAAACTGTTACTTTTCACGATTCAAATTCAAAAGTATCAAAAGTAGCAGATCTGCCAGCTCGAAACTTGTAGATCTGCTACTTCTGATGCTTTTTGAGTGACGCTGTAGTATGATCAAGTAGTAAGGCATTCATTTACAAAAAGTTTAAATATGGAGACAGTGTTGATTTTGACAGCACATTTTGATTTAGTTTTAGTCATAGTCTTTTGAGTAAAATTCTGTTTAGTTTTAGTCATATTTTAGTCCTCTGAAATGTTTTACTGTTAGTCTAGTTTTAGTCGACTAAATATCATAAGATTGTAGTCGACTAAATCTACAGTTAATTTGGTTTACTAAAAATGCTTTTGGCGGTGCCTTGATGGCGTCGTAATGGCTGATTTTACACTTGGCTGCACGCTGAAAATATCAGATCTACAAGCTCACAACGCGTCGCAGCGCGACGCGTTGTGAGCTTGTAGATCTGCTATTTTCAATGTGCAACACCTGATCGCAACCAAACATAAAATGACTTGTCTTTTAGTTCTACTGGATCTCTTCTCCACTAGTCCCTCTCTGACATTTTAGTCTAGTTTTTATTTGTTGACGAAATTGCCAGTATATTTAGTCGTAGTTTAAGTCATCATTGCTTAGTTTTTATTTTGTTTTTATTTAGTTTTCGTCAGTGAAAAAAGGTAGTCGACCAACATTTTTCGTCATACTGTAGTTTTAGTCGACGAAATCAACACTGTATGGAGATAAGAGGTTTCTGCGCGACAGCAACGATAATGTGCTTCTGGTTCCTTCTGTAAACGGAAAGAACACATCTAGGCAAAGCAGTTTTATTTGTATCAGCACATTTCAACAACAAGGTAATCCAAAGTGCCTTAAATTGCACAGAACATCCAGCAAAGAAAACAGAATTATACAATGATATTAGGATACATGAAACTGAATAAGTAAAAGAATAACAGATACAGTTACAGTGCAGAAGAAAAAGAAAAGAGAAATAGTAACTCACTCAAAGGCAGCGGCAAACAGAAAGGTCTTTTGTCGTGTTTTAAAAGAAATAAGTGTGGCAGCAGACCAGCAAAAAAACAAAGAGTTTGTTGCAGACATGTGGTGCATACAAACTAGGCATGTAACGGTTTATCGTAAATCAATTAAAAGCGACTCAAACTGGTGACAATTAAAATCTATTTAATTAAAAATGTATTGTGAATCGTGATGCGAACAGCAGGGGGAAAAAAAGAAGAATCTTCTAGTAAGAGAATTGATTAAAAAAAATAGTTTTCAGTCATTTGATACTGTATTGAAAAGAGGATAAGAGAAAACACAGTATTGTAAAAAGAAAAAAGAGAGAAACATACTGGATTTGTGTAAGAGAAATAATTTGTTTTCATTTCTCTAAAAAATTATTTTGTGTTTTAAAAAATTCGTGAAACATCGTATCGTGAACCTAGTATTGTGATTCGAATCGTATCGTGAGTTGAGTGAAGCGTTGCATGCCTAATACAAACTAAATGCTGCTTCCCCACGTTTATTTTTGATTTTAGGGACAGAGACCAGAACCTTTCCCAGATGAGCATGAGAGGTCTGGATGGTTCGTGACATATCGCACGAGATCAGAAATGCATTTTGGCCCCTAAACCATTCAAAGCTTTATAGACCAACAGCAGTATTTTGAAAATCAATGTCTTTGACAGACAGGGAGCCTAGTGTAAGGATTTAAGAACTGGAGTAATCTATCTGTCAGGATACTTACAGCTCAGATCACATCGGGCAGGACGCTGCGGCTGTCACTGCAGTTCCCCTCTCTGTAATAGCAGAGTGGAAAGTACTTAATGGCAGGGTTACAGTGTCAGACATAGTTGTCATCGAACAAAAACGTTTCTTGGGAAATGAAAGCGACTTCTTACAGCCACTCATCTTCATCATCGTGACCGGAGAAGGTCATTCCTATAACTCAGTTCTCTTTGAAATGTTCAGTTGACAAAGTCTTTGCAGTGACTCAAGAACAGAATTGTCACACGATTTATTGCATCTCTCTCATGGAGTCGAATTGACTTTAATGTGGTGTTTACACATTGGCTTAATAATGACTCATTCCTTCATGGCAAAGAAATTAAGGGTGATAGCAGTAGGCCTACTCTCTACAGTTCAGAGGATGTGCACCGCCTTGCCGATATCAATGGTTCCCAAACTGGGGGTCGGGACCTGATTTTGGAGGGTCCCCAGTTCATTAGCTTAATGTGCAGTATTGTTTTCTCACTCAACTCTCAACAGTGTTTCAACAGTAAACACACCAACGCCGATCCTTCCCCACTAGAAACAACCCGAAACTCATTTAACAATAGTGTCCTTGGAGCAGACAAAACCACAGAAAGATATTCACATTTTAACTTGCTCTTTCATCATAGAAACAAGTGGGCTTATAACCAAAACCATCCATGTTCTCTGGGAGAAGTGGTGTTAGTGTTCCGTGTAGAAATATTGTTAGTGGGAATGAAAACATAGTCGCACCACCGGAAGTGAAAGGCTGAAGGCAGACCAAAACCCTGGTTTCCTTGCGCACGGGTGCTCCATTTAGCCCCCCCCCCAGAGCTAAGTGAAAGAGTAAAAAACAGCAGAGGGCGCTGTTTTTCCTTTTTTATTTGGCGATGGGTTCCCAGATTGCATTCCAAGTGGCAACTGCAAAGTTTCCAAATTGTAGCTTCCTATACTTCCTTCCTGCTATAATGAAGTGGTTGAGAGGTTGGAACAAAACGGACACACAAGAGATACTTGTGTTTGTTTCTACACCAGGCAGTTTTCAAAGTCTAAAGACAGTAGTATTCCTTCAGACAAGCCCTCCCCCCGCCTCCCAGACATTACTATTAGGCCACTATCTTTGCTGCTAATGAGTGTCTCTATTTTAATAATACGGGGTATGAAAGATTAAATGTGTTTAAATAATGTATTTAAATGGGCTTGCATACAGAAATGGAAATGCAAAGTATTAAGATTAAGCAAGCTACAGTTCATCGTCACAATGAAACATTGATAGCATCATAGTGAAATGCAGATAACAAAAGAACGCCACAAATTTTGAGCGCTGTTTCATCTTCCCTCCGTGTTTGAAAGGCTTCTCTGCAACCAGCCAATTAGAGAGAGAGAGAGAGAGAGAAAGAGACGCCACGTCCATCAAAGCCGATTCATTGTGAACAATGTGTCACCTTCTACTGATAATTGAAGTAAAAGTTTGCTACACCGTGACGAGTTGTGCAACTGCCAAGTTTAAGTTTACACACACATGCACACGCGTACACATATACACACACTAGCACGCATGCACCCACACACACACACATACACAAACATCGTTGCATGAATGAGTGTGAGGGCATGCAGTGAGGAGAGTGGGTAATAGATTAAAACCAAAATAAAATGCTCCTTGTTTCATTTTCATGGTAGATTTAGCCAGATTTCATGGGGAAATAACCAAAACGTTATGACTGCTGTTGTTGTGAATCTGATGGCAATACTACAGTAACTTCCTGTTGATCACGTTTGGCCACTCAAAATAGCAAAAAAGCATTGGCCACGCCTCCAGGTCTTAAGTTAAGTTTTTCTGAAAACTTGCACGTCTGCTATTTTTTGAAAAATTGTGTTTGAAAAACATTGAATAACTTTTCAAAATTTCAAATCTTCTCTGCTGGGGGTCCCCGACAGAAAACATTGTCAGATGGGGGGTCCGCTCCGCGGCCAAATAAATATCCTTTTGGCAGTCTGTGGCACAAAAAGGTTTGAGAGCTATTGATGTAGAAGGCATTTGTAGAACGCGTCGCCATCGTGATGCGACGCATTGTGAGCTTGTAGATCTTCTATTTTCAAATAGCTGATGTAAAGTGGAAAAAAACGTAGCCTAGTCGCTTCTTTTTGGCCTTGATTTCATAGACCTGGCTGCTCTTGCAAAATATACTGCAGTGCTTTACCTTGTTTATATTCATAAAGGATTTACTGGCTGGATTCATTATTCAGTGTGTAATTTTCTTTGGCTGTGACCTTGTTTATACATGCAGACTCAAACACTTGGTTTTAAGTACATGATAATCCAATTCTATAATGGCGCCTGACAGGCTCGCTTGAAGCTCGACTAAAAACACACTCACTTAAAGGACCATCAGAATCAGAATCAACTTTATATTGTCACATCACAAGTTTACAGCTGTGCAAGCTCCATCATTTTAGTTATTTCCATAAGAGAAAGGGAAGAAGAAAATGGGGGCAACGGGCGAGAGAGGGAGAGAGATCAATAAAAACAAACAAATTATCTACATATTAACACGATAAGTACGGTAAGTACCTGAGCTAAGAAGCATATCAGTGGTATGGGAACATGCACTTTAGTCCGTTGACCATCTTAAACAAGCTCAGTGCTTAATGAGTCTTCCAGTTTAGTAGACCTTGTATTGTGAATTTGTACTTCCATGATGTACTGTTGTTCTCATGTCTTACTAAATAAAGTACATCAATCAATCAAAAAGACTACGAGCATAGAGTTAAAAATAATAGAGAGGTAATGAAAATCCCCGCCCATTCACTTGGAGTATGTATGGAGTTGCTCACCCTGCGCATACTCCCTTTTCACCCCTTCTTCCGGGCAGTGGTGGAAATGGCCTGGATTCGCTTTGGGAACCCTACCTTTGGTGCGCGCGCGTGCATGAGTCCCGTGCGCTTCGCGAAATTTTGCGGTTTTGGGCGAGTTTTGGGCGAAAACTTCGCGGTTTTGGGTGGATTTTGATTTCTGTTTTTGTCAACTTAATTTCGGTTTTAGGGTTAGGGTTTGGGTTAGGTTAGGGTTATGTTATTTCATGCTTTTTTTTGCCTGATTTTACCAATATATTATCAAAACATTTAAAATGAATTAAAATATATATATTATTTTGCTAAATCGATTGGGTGGGCCAGCTTTCTATGTAGGTGGGCCATGGCCCACCCATGGCTGCACCCATGATACACATGATGAAAACAGAGCTATATACAGTATATTGTCCAATTTGACCATATTGTACAATAAATACCTAATACTCTAAAACCAGTTCACCCGTGATGCAAGCTGCTATTTTTGTGCAGTATTTGAACATTATTTTTATACTTTTTAATTTTTAAGACAAATGTTCTCTGGGGGTCCCTGGCACAAAACATTTTCAGATGGGGGTCCATGGCTAAAATCAACACGCGTTGCATCACTTGAGCTTGTAGATCGGCTATTTTCAAATAGCCAAAGTTTAAATAGGGCTGAAGTGGTTTATGTATGTTTTGTCATAATAATAATTAAAATCTTCAAAGCAACTAGTTCCGGGTTGGGAAATGTGACGGGCGGGGCCTATAGACCATATTCACACGGCGGCCATTTTGGAATTTTGCATTGAAAGTGCTACCCTGTTGCCGTGGCAACCGGGTGGCACTTTCATTGACTTAATAGCAACATGGCCGCCGTGTGAATATGGTCTATTTGGGGCGTTTTGTGTCACTCTGCGTGTCGTCTCGCATGCGCAGTAGTGTCACCTCCATACGCAACCCCGTGCGCGCAAGCTCGTGAGTCGAGCCCATTGGTCGAAACCGTTTTCGCTCGTTCATGTGTCTGTGCCCCAGCCGTAATAAGCTGCAGTAATCTATGATTGGCCACCATGTCCAATTAGTTTTACTGCTCCCTCTCGGTTCTGGGGGCTTTTCAACGAGTCACAGCAGAACACCCCCACCCCCATCTCCATCTCCATCTCCATCTTTGAATGAGCGATGCTCTGGCGAGGCGTGATTGGCTATAGTGGTAAATTAAAGAATGTTTGGTGGGCGCTCCTCACTGGCAGGTCAGGTGAGCCAGTAGCAACAGCAGTGGCAAGCAGTGAGAGGAACATTCTGCCCTGATGAAGACCTGCGTAGGTCGAAACATGTTGACGTTTTAAACAATTAAGTTTGTTTTCCTCCTCTTTACATTTTTTTGAGTGGCCCCGGACCATCTGTTTTTCTTCAAGATTGCTTCCCGCTGGATCAAGGAGCACCGCTGGTACTTTTAATGCCACTTATTTTCTCTGTGAGCACCTGGTCATTCTTTTTTTCTTCAGTGAGAGGAACATAATTGGCATAATGACTAAATTGTGAGGAAAAAAGGGTAAGAATAAGTGACTTATCTCTCTCTCTCTCTGTGTGTGTGTGTGTGTGTGTGTGTGTGTGTGTGTGTGTGTGTGTGTGTGTGTGTGTGTGTGCATGTGTGTGCATGTGTGTGTGTGTGTGTGTGTGTGTGTGTGTGTGTGTGTGTGTGTGTGTGTGTGTGTGTGTGTGCGTGCGTGCGTGCGTGCGTGCGTGCGTGCGTGCGTGCGTGCGTGCGTGCGTGCACACGTCATTTATTTTGTTGTATATTGTAAAATGTGTAAATCTAATGTGCTTAGTGTTTCTTGGTTGTCTCTATCCACAAGTTTCCTAGGTTGTGTGGGCATCACTTCCTGTCGATTTCATTGGATTTCATTGGATCAATTCGACAGTACAGTAAGTGATGCCCACACGCCCTCGAAAACTTGTGGATAGGACAGTGTCTTTAACTTGTAGTCCACTGTGTCCAGGACTACAATTCCCTTGATGTTTAGTCACAGTTTCAACTGATTGAGTCAGGTGTTATGAATGCTAATCAGCCCTTTAGACTGTTGCATTCACTTGCTCCATGTTCCTCTTGAGGTTGGTCATTGACCTCCTATTTTTTCCAGAGATATATTTGAGTGCGTAGGTATGCACTATTTTTCCATGTAATGGCTGAATTTCAAATGTACTTGAAAAATACAGCTGAAAATAGTCTTTCACAAACGAAATTTAAATGTCCATGACTTTAACAGCAACATGAATATCAGCGAGAGAAGCAGAGGATTTTAAGGTTACGGTTATCACCTGAAGGCTTGAACCAAAAAGGTAAGGATATTGGGTCATTTTACCAAAATGCTTTTTGGCAAAAATACCTTCACAGCAGCCAATTTTGACATTAAATAGTAAGGTACAAAACACAGCTGTTACCAATGATAGCCCACTCAATAAGGTTCAGTCAGAGTTCAGTCATGTTTGGCAGCAACGTTGCTGCTGACAAGCTTAGTGGTTTTGTAGCTTTTAGTTAGTTAGTTAAAGTTTATTTCGGTCATAAGCCATATTCACATTATGACATTTTGTACAATAACAGCCAAAACAATTAGAAACAAAAACAAAGCAGCACAAAAAAAGCTAGACCGAAACGGTGTAGGCTTAAGCTTTGCCTTATAGTGTCTACCCTATATCGGGGCGGCAGTGGCTCAGGGGTAGAGTAGCCGGATAGAGTGAACTGGAAACCGCAAGGTTCCCAGTTTGATCCCGGGGTGGGGCGCTCCCCCAGAGTTAGTGTCGAAGTGTCCTTGAGCAAGACAAGACGGTGAAACCCCAATTGCTCCCGATGAGCAGATTGGTGCCTTATATGGTTTCCTCTGCCATCGGTGTGTGAATGTAATGCACAATCTATGTAAAGCGCTTTGGATAAAAGCGTTATATGAATGCACCATTTACCATTTATATTATTGTTATATTATATTATATTATATTATATTATATTTTGTCCCCGCTTGGTGTGCAGCAGGGTTGCATTGCTCATGGGACGGCCTTGCACGCCGTGCAGGAACCTATTTGACCAGGAGCACGCTCAGGCACACGCATAGATTTAAAACAACTTTAAATTCACACCTCGACAAAGTTTACAAAGGCTCCTGACTCACACCAGGTGAATTAACATCGGAATGAGCCTAGATGCATATCAATTGTCCATTGTGTGACCTGTAGTGTAGGTGTTAAGCGACGTGCGCGTCACCTCATTAAAATACAGTGCAACCACGTTCCAATTCAGCATCGCAACACTGGTGTGCAGGCAGCAATAATGCATACACAATAATGGTCACACATGCGTGATCCCCTCGTGTCCTGTTCACTCTTTGCGAGCAAAGGCACGGACGGAGCTTGTTGCCGTGGCAGTGTATTGGCACGTCATGTGCCATAGCCCCGGGGGCGTGATGGAGTTCAACATGGTTGAACTTTGACACGCTTGGCGCCTCGGCATGCAATTGGCCGTGTACTCTCCTGACATTGTGCGTGAGTGAACGTATATAGACCCCTTAACAGACGACGTCACACTGATAAGAACCAGTATGCGCTCAATGAAACCCATTCTGTCAGGTCTCGCTAGGACGCGCCTCACTAGCCAACACACCAGAGGGGGTTGGGGTGCGCTGAAACCAGCGCACCCTGAAACAACAGGTTGAGAATTGATTGCAACATGAAACAATCACCTGTGCATCTAGTCTCAATGTTGGTAAACAAATAATTGGTCTATACCCCAAATTGATTGACTAGATTGATTGACCTTTATTAGTATCATTGATAACACCCATGTTTATGCTAAAACAAAATGTGTTATTTTTATTTTTTTTATACTATTGTGAACAATAGCCAAGTCATATCCATTTGGCCAATCAATCATATGGTTCTCTGCGGCTCAACAGTGGGGGGTGGTCAGGTCAGGAGATCTATGAACTGTATTTAAAGGCCTGAATTTCTTTCCATATTGGAAAGAAATTGGGCCTCTTCCTTCACAGGTGTTACCAATGATACTAATGAAGGCTCTGTTCCATTCTGGTCAAACAGAGGTCAGGGTGCTGATATTGTGCATGTTGGCTCACTGGAAACCCTCTGCTACACCAGTGGGTCCTTAAATTGGGGTCCAGGGACCCTCATGGTCCCTTGAGGGGTTTCCAAATGACCCCTTAAGGCTTACGGGTGTGTAACTCTGAGAGTTATGGGCGTCCGGTCCTTGAAATTAAGAACCACTGTGCTATACTAAATGGAACAGAGCCTTCATTAGTATCAGTGTTAATGGAAGTAAGGAAGAGACCCAATTTATTTCCAATATTTCCCTCCAAAGAGGCTATAACATTTTCTGCGCTATTATGGATTCCACCAACGTTATAGGATAGAGCCTTACCTGTGTCTGATTGTTTTTTACTGAGGTTAGGGTTAAGGTTAGGGTTAAGGTTAGGTTTATTGAAATGTATTGAAATGTATTGAACAATTTAATCCTCTACTCCAGACTCAACACAATATAAATATTTAATTGCGACATTCACATTCACATTAACAATTCACAACGTACTACCATGCAACCCGGCTTTAGGGTTAATTTTAGGTGTAGGGTTAGTTTAATTGAGGTTAAGGTTAATGTTAAGGTTCAGGCATAGTTGCAAAAACGCTAGGAAGGAAGAACTGTCAATCACAGCGGGTCGGGTCTCCCTAGAAAAGCCAAAGGTGGGATCCATAAGCAGCCGGGTCCAACTACCTGCTCTGGAAGGCTGTTCCACACCATTTAATGTCAATATGGCTGTCATGAACATTAACCCATTGAGGTGTGAGGTTCCGATTCTACAAAATGTCTTTAAATCCTAACATTTTTTTCAAAAAACTCATGTTGCTATGTCAGTGGTTCTCAAACTTTTTCATGTCAAGGACCCCAAAATGTACATGTATTTGGCCGTGGACCCCCATCTCAAAATATTGTGTTCCAGGGACCCCCAGAAGCAATGATTTCAGTTACAAATGTTCGCTTTAAAAAAGATATATTCAAAGATTTGCACACATTCTCACGATTTTTCAAAAATAGCAGATCTACAAGCTCGTAGCGCGGCACTCGGTGCCGCGCTATGAGCTTGTATATCTGCTATTTTTGAATAGCCAAAGTGTAAAATAATGCTTTTTTAGCTCAAATCAAAAAGTGACACAGATGCGTTTCCAGATCTTAATGGGTTAAGGCCTATTGTTAGCAGCAGTGTATAGTATATACCGTGACTCTCAGTCAATGGGCTAAACATGCAACACACGTCGCTAAAAATAATATAACCTGCAATGTCTGTGTGTGTGTGTGTGTGTGTGTGTGTGTGTGTGTGTGTGTGTGTGTACATTCAGAACCTAAATGTCAGCGAGTGAAAGAAGGTTGAAGCGAGGAAGAGGAGGAGTGAGTTGGCCATGGGAGGCACTGACTGACTGTTCCATTGGATGAAGACCACAGGTGAGATGTCACGGTCCGCTCCTCGGGCCTTGTACTCTGACGTTATTATGTAGACCTTCCTGCCCTTATAAGGACTTGGACTTTGTTCCTTTCTGTTCCTTTGTTCTGTTCTGTATCTAGTCTTGTTATTATGTTACTCTGTTCTTTTTGCCATGCTGTTCTGTACCTTTATTTTGTAGTCTTGTTTCCTGTTGCTGGTGCTTAGTTACTGTTACCTGTCTTGTCTCACCTCCCTGTTGATTAGTCATGTTCTCCTCCTGTGTCCTCTTAGTCCCTCAGCCTATCCCAGTGTTGATTGTCTGTTGAGTTCACCTGTGTCTTATTATTTCCCTGTCTATTTAATCCCTGTGTTTGCATCTTGTCCTTGCTTGTTCATTATCTCGTGTTGCGTGTAGTTAGATCATGAGTTCAGTTCCTTGTTTGTTTTCCTGTCTTTAGTCAAGAAATACTTTGAACCGTTCACTTCAGCCTCCGTCTCTCTCCTGCACTTGGGTCCTACAGTACATTCTGTCCTGACTCAAACCGTGACATGAGAGGGAGATTATCTGAGGTGTTACCAATGATACTGATGAAGGTTCTGTTCCATTCTGGCCAAAGGCCAAACAGAGTCAGGGTGCTGATATTGTGCATGTTGGCTCACTCACTGGAAGCACTCTGCTACATCCAGTGGGTCTCAAATTGGGGTCCAGACACCCTCAGGGTTCCTTGAGGACCTTATCAGCAGTGGTGGAAGAAGTAGCTACTCACATTATATAAGTATCAATACCACAATGTAGAAATACTTTGTTACAAGTAAAAGCCTGGTATCCAAATTTTACTTTTTAAATTGTACTAATAGTACAAAAGTGTTGGCATCAACATCTACTTAAAGTACTAAAAGTACTCAGTACTCATTACGAGTTTTCAAATGTATAAACATATTTTGAAAATAGCCGATAGTATATAGGTGGTTTAAGTATATAAGTGGTTTCGTAATAATAATAAAAATCTACAAAGTAACTACTAAATTTTTCAAATAATTGTAGTGGAGTAGCAAATTGGAAATACCTCAAATTGTATTTATAAGTACAGTACTTGAGTAAATGTAAAACTTAAGTACTACTTTACTTTCCACCACTGTATAACGTACACTGTAAAATCATCTGTGTCCATGTAAACGTTGTGTCTTTACTGTGTAAATACTCATATAATAGTCATGATCTTTGCTGGTTTAGCGAGCATTAACCAGAGTTTCAAACAGCTGCTTTCAGCACCTGCTGACTCAGGGCCTTCTGTGATCGGCTTACCACAGAGCTGCGTATTTAGTTTTTGTTACACTTTACCGTTGTTTAAATCTGCACAGGATTTAAACTAAAGTCTTCAGCACCTGCTCCACATTAAATTATGTTTGTAGTGAAGTGGCATAAACAGTACACACACACACACACACACACACACACACACACACACACACACACACACACACACACACACACACACCGCACTTACACACACTACGCACGCACATGTAAATACCGTATTTTTCTTCTGAATTTCAACAATAGACCTTTATGAATTATGACAAAATATGTAATCTGGCAAATCTAAGCCTAACGAACGTTAGCCTATAGGGCATAGCAGTGGCGGCCATTTTCTGGTTCCATCGTCTCAGACCCCATTCATTTTTTCCCATAGAGATTTCCAAAAATATTTATATCTATTAATTTAAGCCTAGAATCAAGCCATCCAGGATCCTGGTGAATCATGACCATAAAACATTTTTTTTTTGTTATTCCATTTTTATTGATTTTTCGAATACAGACAAATATGCGTTTCAATTACACAATAATCATAAATAACCTCAGTATCCCTCTCCCTTTACCCCCTCTTTATCCCCCCATCCCTTCGCACCCCGCCCTCCTTCCACATAGTCACATAACACAACCACAGCATCATCGAGTCAGTAGATCTTTCAGATCAGATATCAGATTTGTCCACAGAGAGATTGTGCCCTGTTGTGCATGATTAATCCTGGCCGATGACAGTTCTAGATAGGCAATGTCCAAAAAGCTCCTTAGCCAGTGTGTTTTGGATAAGTCATGTGGAGGTTTCCAGCGTTGGACTATAATCTTTTTGGCTGCTGTAAGTCCTGCCAGCCAGATTTTGCGCGACTTTTCAGTAAGAAACAGTTTAGAGTCATCATTCAAAAGATGTACAAATGGATCCATTGGCAGTTGTACTCGCATTAAGTCTGTTAAAGTCCCCAACACGTTTCCCCAAAACTCCATAATCCCCGGATATTCCCATACCATATGGACAAAAGAGCCGAAGGTTCCCGGGGCACAGAATGTGCAATACGGGTCAGGTGCCAGTCCCATTCGGTGCCTGATTCTGGGAGTTACATATGCTCTGTGACAAAACTTAAGATGTATATAATGATGATTTGGATTTTTTGAAGCACCAGCTACGTTGTCCCAAATAGCATCCCAGTCCAATTCTAGCCCCAAATCTGTTATATCACAATTCCAGGCTTTCATTCCTGCCGAGGTTGTATATTTTTGAGAGTTTAATTGATCATATAAAAATGACACTATTCGTTTAGGAGCTCTGTGGAACCAGCTAAGAATGGGATGGTCTTTTAACTCAGTACCCCAGGGAACCCTATAGGCCCTACAAACGGATCTCACTCTGAAATAAAGGAATAGAGAATGCCTATCGACACCATATTTTGAGACTATATCTTGAAAATCAAGAATGTTAACCAAACCATTAATATCTTGGAGAGTCCTAATTAGGGGTGTCACGATTCACTTACCTCACGATTCGATTCAAAATCGATTCCTAGGGTGCCGATTCGATTAAAATTGCGATTCTGCGATTAATTGATATTCGATTCGATTCTGCGATTTATTGCGATTTTCTAGGGTGCCGATTCGATTAAAATTGCGATTCTGCGATTAATTGATATTCGATTCTGCGATTTATTGCGATTTTCTACCCCAAATCACTTTGCTTTAATTATACTAGAACATCTAGTCTTTCTGACATTGATTTCAGACAAAGTGCCAGTGAAAAAGGTACTAACTTATAAAAAAAAAATATATTATTATTATTATTATTATTATTTTATTTATTTTTTTAAATAAAAAAATCGATTTTAATATTTTGATTCGATTTTTAAAATCGTGGCATTAAGAATCGCGATTTATTCATGAATCGATTTTTTTTGACAGGCCTAGTCCTAATGCCCTTCTCCTCCCAATTTCTGTTAATAAGTGGTCTCCCCCCAGACAAAATGTGGTAGTTATTCCATATTGGAGCTGCTTTACACCATTTACTTTTAAATCCTATGAATCTCTCTACTGTTCTAAAAACCTGTAATAAATATGAAAAAATGGGACCATAGTATAGATTACATTTTCTGGTAGAAATACCCATCAGGAGGAAATCCTTCAATTGTACAGGGGTTATGACCATAAAACATTTGATTAGCACTCAAGCCATCCTGGATGTCTTGATTCTAGGCATAAAATAACAAAACAAGCTGAATGTATGATCCGCCGAGAGAGAGAGGAGGGAAAAAAATAGTTTTCAATGCAATTTTAAAAAGAGCAGGTCACAAACAGCGGCTTGCTTCCTTTGCGGTGGTGTTAATAAAAGCTGAGGTGGGCTCGGGGTGGCTCCACTGTAAGGCTGACCCACATGTCACCGTTGTGCACTAGACGGGGCTTACTGTGACAGGGTGAAAGGATGTGATGTCGTCTCCTCCTCATCATGGGACACAGCCTTGGTTATAAGCCGCTCTGATACAGCTACTGGCGTTGCCAGAGTTTGTGAGGGGAAATAAGCAACTAGGACGGAAATGGAAACAAGCCATACATAGGCTTTCTTGGGTTTAAAATCCTCCTAGCAGACCTTGTATTGAACTGTACTTTCCTGTGCTTTGTTTTGCAAACTGCTAATAAAGTATTCAATCAATCAATCAATCGACTAAGCCTAAAAGAAGCAACTATAAGCCGCGTGAGCACTTAAAACCTATATACGTTGGCTATTTGAAAATAGCAGATCTTCAAGCTCACAACGCATCGCAGTGCGAATCTTGGGGGGGGGGGGAAATTGGAAAATGTGGAATATTTTATAACAAACCCACTTCTTCAGGAAACACTACCCTTCTTCATCGCCTTGACTACTTGTTGTTAACTAGTTGTACGAACTCTTGTTTTATTGGATCTTGTTTATTCGATACACTTATTTGTTTTAGCTCGTGCTCATTTGATTTTCCTACTTGTCTCATCTGTTTAAGAAAGTAGGTAGCTGATATATTGCACTTACCTCAGCGCTAGGTATACTCTCACGGTGCGTTTTAACAGCGGGCAATTCTCGGGCGATGCCGGGCAACATCGCCCAAAAGATAATGAAAGTCTATGAGAGCCGGCGATCGGGCGAAGTGGGCGGGGGGGCGATGAAAGATGGATTTTCTTTATCTTTTGGGCGATGTCGCCCGGCATCGCCCAGAGTTGCCCGCTGTTAAAACGCAGGGTTAGTTGCTTGTTTTAGAAGAGACTTCTGGTGATTAGTAGTTTCGTTCCCTACCTATGTTGAATGCGCTTATTGTAGCGTCTGCTAAATGACTGTAATGTAATGTAATGTAACACAAATCTGGTCATCACACTCTCACTCCCCAAGATGCATATCGTGACTTCTTGGGACAAATGTGACCAAACGTCAAACGGTGCCGTTCCGGGAACTACCGCACTCCAGGAATGCGGAAGTACCGTTCTCAAACCCAAGACTTAAAATGATGACGGGTCCGCAAAAAAAACTGTTAAAACGACGAAGGCACGCCGTCTAAAGCGGACTTGAACCACAAGAGTCACCGTGAGGAAGTCGCCGAGCGTTACGAAGTCCGCTTCAGCCGACTCAGCTTTCTTCCGTAGACAAATACATACAATTTTGCGGGTATGAAAATAAGCAAGCCCAAATAATCACCTAACTTTAGAAACAAGCCACACAAAAAAACGCAATCCGCAACTACAAATATTTATAAGCGACTTTACAGAAAAAAGAAGCCCAAAGTTGCTTATAATAAGCAGACATGGCAACGCTGTACAGCAGCTCGTGACACCTTCAAAGTCCTCTATCCGGAAGGAAAGGAATGGGGGCTTCTTACACTAATCCCCTGTTTGCATGGATGTAGAGCAGTCCAGGATTTATGAAGGAGGGGACACGAGTTGACATAAAGCACATCCCGCCCTTCGAGTGAATCATCAAGATCATATAGACGAGGAGGAGAAGAACCACACATGAAAGGTTTCTCGCCATCTTCCCAGACTCTCTCCCTCTGGCTCCCAAACTGTGGAACAAACTCCCCGTTGCAGTTAGAACTGCAGACTCCCAATCAGGGGACATCATCGCCATGCTGGCTTGTGGTGGACATTTTGGTCAAAATTGCATTTTTGCCACAGATATACAAAATGAGTGGACAATAATATTACCAGAAACACATAAAGAGCTAGCCGTGAATGACCATGACAGGTCTGTAACTCTGAGAGTGTACAAATGGAACCAAATGGACCCGTAAGGGTCCATTTGGTTCCATTTGTACACTCTCAGAGTTAAGGGGGTCCTTGCAAATAAAACATTTGAGAATCACTAGTACTTTTTGAGCGGTGTAGCCGCTCCTATAAGTGGGGTTGGGACCCATGACCCATCCGTCGTGAAAATTTGTCTTTCGCTGTACTGTGATTGGCTGATAAGTATTCAGACCCTTTGCTCAGTACTGTGATTGGGTAGCGAGACGCATGATGAAATTCATAATCTATAAATAGCACCACGCACTTAAAAAAAAATGTTTTTTTTAAAAGTGAGCTTCTGTTCTAAATAACACCGCTCACTTCACACTGGGTCTGATTTTTTTGTTGTTGTTTTAGAACCACTGTCCTAGTGGTCACCTAATGTGCCATAGTGACGTAGTAAATCAGTGTCACACATATTCTGAGGAAAACCTGGAGACTGACATTCAGTAATTGGGTCTTATGATCAAAATAAGAACATTATAATGGCGTGTAAAAAAAGAAAATCTAAAATTTGCCACGGACGAGACCAAGTCTTTGCCACGGACACATTTGTCCGTGTACGGACATATTGATGATGACCCCTGCTCCCAATTATTCCGCCGTAATCTGAAGATTTACCCCTTCAGACTCCATTTTAGCCTGTAGCACTTGACCTAGCCTCGACGACCCTGCAGGCTTTTGCAAAGGTTAAAATGTAATTCAGATGGCTAATTTTCCGCCGTAATCTGAAGATTTACCCCTTCAGACTCCACTTTAGCCCGTATTACTTGACCTAGCCTTGATGACCTTGCAGGCTTATGCAAAGGTTTAAATCATACATGCGCAACTGCCGGCCCTGGGGCCACATGCGGCCCCCACCTTCACTTAATGCGTCCCGCAGGTTAATATCTGAATACTGATATATTATTGATTTCAGCTGTTAAAATTCCAAACACGCAAACATGACCCGCTTTAATTACTTCAGTCTATATTAGTAGCTTAATGACTAGTATTAAAATTCTATTGTCTTTTTTATGTCCAATGTATTTGTATTTAAGTTCATAAAGTTAATATAAGTATAACTAAATACTTTTGAAATTAAATAAAAATGTTACTTTTCAGGCTTCCAATTCAAAAATAGCAAAACAAATCAGGATTCCAATTCAAAAATAGCAAAAAATAGCAGATCTACAAGCTCAAAACGCGTCGCGGTGCGACGCGTTTTGAGCTTGTAGATCTGCTATTTTTGCTACTTTTGTGTGACATAGAATGGCCCGACAGTATATGCAATGTGGCCCTCTGGAGTGAGTGTGGAAATATACTGTAGTGGCCCTCTCCATCATCAAAGTTGCATCACCCCTGGTTTAAATGTAACTTAGATAGCATGTTATTTAGACAGATGCCGGGTTAATTTGTTGACCTGGCATCCTATAGTTTGTATTGTTTCAATGTACAGATTATCTTTTGATACTATAATGTTTAGACTGATGATAGGTCCTTGCATGGTTTGCTGCTCGGCTGTTTATGCATCGTACGGTTAAGCACTGTATATAGGGGCTTACGTGGTTAAAAGGGGGGAGGGCAGCTTGCCGATTTATACCCATATACATGGAATCCCCCACCTAAATATGACATGAATAAACTTCAAATATCTAAACACCGTGATGTAACGTGTGTCACAATTTCACTGCCCTGCGCCCACAGCCAAAAACCCAACACTCACTCTCGTCACAGGAAAAGTTAAGCTTGTAGTTGAGGTTCTGGAAACAGGAATAATCGCCTCCCAAACACTCAAAGAGTGCTGCATGCTCCTGTACTTTCTCTGGGACCTGCTGACAGCTGATGTATGATTGATGGTTCTGCCTGGGCAAATCATTTCATATTCTACGACAAAGGGTCCCGGCATATCCACAGCCACCTACTGGCTGTACATCTCTGACAAGGAACACAGTCAAATGTGGTGTGTGTGTGCGGTGTAGAGTACGTTCAGTAACGCACGCATGCACGCACACACACACACACACACATACACGCACGCACGCGCATACAAATTGAATGCTTGCTTGAACGCTATCATAATGTAATTTGAATGTTGTGAACTTACAGCCGAGGTTAGGTTAGGGGCGAGCGATTGCCGTGGCATCTACAAAGACGCACACACACACTACATGAGACTGTGCCACTGCACTCACACACACGCGCACGCGCGTGCACACACATTGTTTTGCCTACTAGGCTCTGCTTATGCTAATGCCTGTATGCTAATCAGGGTTAGGCCTATTATCAGGTTTAGAAATAGCAGCAGCATGAACACATTTAGAGTGAATTTAACTTTAATAACCCGGCTAATAGCATCATTAATGTTAACAATCAAGCCGTTTGACACACACACGCACAGACACACGCACACACACAAAAGCACACACACACACACACACACACAAAAGCACACACACCGTAGTGGTAGATTCAAAATAGCACATGAGGGCACAGCACACACATAGATAGTGGTGTAAAGTACATTTACTCAAGTACTGTACTTAAGTACACTTTTGAGGAAATTTTACTTTACTGGAGTATTTCCCATTTTCAATACTTTTACTTCTACTCCATTACATCTCAGAGGCAAATATTATACTTTTACTCCACTACAATTATTTGAACACTATAGGTACTAGTTACTTTGCAGATATACATTATTATGTTATAAAACACACATTAACCGCTTTAGCCCTATTTTATACATAGGCTATTTGAAATAGCCGAAAATAGCCGATCTACAAGCTGAGCTTGTAGATCGGCTATTTTCAAACATTTCTGTACTTTTGCTTTTGGTACTTTAAGTACATTTTGATGCCAATACCTTTATACTTTCACTCAAGTACATTTTGAATCCCGGACTTTTACTTGTAACAGAGTATTTCTACATTGCGGTATTGATACTTTTACTTAAACCTAAAACCTTTTAATACTTTTTTCCACCACTGCACACACACACACACACACACACACACACACACACACACACACACACACACACACACACACACACACACACACACACACACACACACACACACACACACACACACACGTGCACTAAAAGATGTGAGGTTTACTGGAGTTGCCAGGTATTCTGTTAGAAGAGTGTTTTCCACCTGAGTGATGCGAGGTGAAGGAATGCTGGGAGGCAGGAACAAGGAGTTGGACAAAGTCTCGCTCTCTACTCTCTCCGCCCGCTCGCTCGCTGGCTCGCCGGGCTGTGTAACTGTAATGTCTGTGTGTGTGTGAGTGGCTGTTAGCCGCTCTGAGTGTTCACAGCGTTTTGTTGTATTTGTTTTATTTTGTCTCGTGTATAAATGATGAGACTTCTCTCTGCGGGAGCGAGACGAGAGAGAGAGAGAGAGAGCCTGAGAGAGGCACTCAGTCCTTATCTTATCCCCGGGGGAGGTGGCTCAGCGGTCGGGCATCGCACATTCCATGACAGGACTCGACGTTGCGGTCACGGTGTAGCATGTAACATGTATGTTTAACCCTTTAAGACCGGGAAGGAAACGCATCTGTGTCATTTTAAGATTTCTTTGGCTATATAAAAAATAGCAGATATACAAGCTCATAGCGCGGCACCGAGTGCCGCGCTATGAGCTTGTAGATCTGCTATTTCTTTTTTAAATTGTGAAAATGTGTGCAAATCTTTAGGTTGAATATATATATATATACTTTTTTAAAGCGAAAGTTTTTAACTACATTTTTTTTTACAAATTCACTCAAAAAAAAAAACTCAAAATTTTACAAATGTCTTGTAAATCCTAACAGTTTTTTTTCCCTAAAGTTTTTTTTCATATATTTTTTTACTTATGTTGCTATTATTATCAATGGTTTTCAAACTTTTTGTGTCAAGGACCCCCAAAATAATATGTATTTGTCCGCGGACCCCCTCCCATCTAAAAATATTTTGTTCCAGGGACACAATTTTTCTAAAAATAGCCAAAGAAACCTTAAAATGACACACATGCGTTTCCTTCCCGGCCTTAAAGGGTTAAGCAGCTCGCCTGACTGATGTGTGCGGTTTACCCTACGACCGTGTGTGACAGCTAGCCTAGTGTAGTCATCGGGGATATGTAGATTTTTTTTCCTAGGTCGGCTCAGCTAGACTGTGTTCCTTTTGTTGTTGTTTTGTGGATTTGTTTAATGAGGCCGTCAGGTGACTGGCTGTTACCAGATGGGTGCTTAATTGGTGCCCCGAGACCTTAGAGAGAGACTTGACATGACAAGAAGAGCAGAGTCGTTATCCTTAGCTTATCGCCCCCTGGAGCTTTGGATGTATTAAGCGACATTCATTTCCTATACAGAAACTTCACAGGAAATTATGAGACGTGGCAAAGCCTTCTCTCTCTCTGCAGCAGCGAGCGGAACCCAGGCGTACGTCCAACCACTGATTGGATAAACTGGATATCATAAAGCTTGCGATGCCACCGGAGCCAATGTGGCGACTAGCGCCCTAATTTGTTTTTCTTTCTCATCCTCCATTACACACAGCTCCATGCAGTCATGGAGTCAGCATTGAAATTGGCCTCCGTTTAAATTAAAACATGTGCTGCAGTTTGTCATTTGCTGTTCATCATCATGAGACATATGAGGTCTGTGGTGTATTTAAACACACATTTTGCCTACATTCAACCATGATAAAACAAAAAAGAGATATGTTTATTTAACCCATTAAGACTGTGAAGTGGCAACGTCATTTTAAGATTTCTTTGGCTATTCAAAAAAATAGCAGATATACAAGCTCATAGCGCGGCACTCGGAACTTGTAGATCTGCTATTTTTCTTTTTCAATCATGGAAAATTTGGACAAATCTTCGAATATATTTATATATATGTTTTAAAGCAAACATTTTTAACTCCGATCTGTGCTTCTGGGGGTCCCTGGTACAACATATTTTGAGATGGGGTCCGCGGCCAAATACATTTTGGGGGTCCTTAACATGGAAAAGGTGGAGCACCACTGATACAGCAACATGCTGTTAGGATTTAGAAAACATTTTTAGATATGTATTTGTACCCCCATCTCAAACTATTTTGTTCCAGGGACCCCCTGAAGCAAAGATTGAGTTACAAATGTTCGCTTTGAAAAGATTTGCACAAATGTTTCACGATTTTTCAAAAATAGCAGATCTACAAGCTCTCTGCTATTTTTGAATAGCCAAAGAAATCTAAAATGACACGGATGCGTTCCCGGTCTTAAAGGTTTAATGGCACACAAAACTTTTTTTAATTTCCGCCTATGACGCATGATCAGACAGATGTGCTGCCATTAGCCGCGTAGTCCCATAATGGAATGTGTTTGACTAATTAGCATCACGAATGGGCTTTCCACAGAGTTGTTTGATGGAATGTCTTAGTCTGCAGATGCCAATCAATCACGCTAAGCTATTACGTTGCCGGGATCTACCCCTACAATCAGTGCTTGATTGAGAATGTGATTTCCAGCAGGTCCAGATTTTGTAAGCATGTACGTGCACTTTGTTGAAAGTGTTTTCACATGAATAGCGCCTATAAGCATAATTTATTTCCCTGACAGACCATGATTGATTTCACAATGGATCTCTCAATTGACCCATATTACAGAATATAATGTATGACCCTTTTTTTTTTACTTACATTTTTTTATCCCACGATTTTGCAACCCATTTTTCACCCAGTGCCAACTGGCTAAGCATGTAATCCTGGGCGCTACTCTCCCTCTGCCAGCCTGGGGAGAGCCCCGAGCTGTGCTCATGGTTCCTTAAATGCATGAGGAGTGAGCAGGTCGCTTCTTATCACCTGACAGGGGGGAGTTTCCCCGGTAGGACGTAGCGTGTGGAAGGAACACGTTATTCCAACCAGTTCCTTTCCACTCCATCAGGCGCCCAGGCTAACCAGGGGGAGGCAGTATAGAGACGAGACCAGGATTACTGCATGTTTTTTGTGAGGGTACCTACCCTAGGGGACACGAGGAGAACATGCAAACTCCACACAGAAAGGCCCTTTCACCAACCCCTAGGGTATGGGCACTGATGACGCGGAGGAGAGAACAGCCCACAGCGTCCCCAGACCAAGGTTCTTGAAAGAGACATTATTTTTTATGGTTCTATGACAACTTAATCCCTCTATACATAGACTGGTGTCTCTCAGGGCTCTATACTTGAACCCGCTTCTTTTTTCCCTCGACACCAAATCTCTCTCCATCTAAAGATTCAACAATGAAGATTATGTTTCTCCTCATTAAAAACAGAAAATGTAAATGTATCAATCTAAATAATTAAATCCTAAAAACTAGATGAATTCATGTCATGAAAAACAAGCATAGCAGATAAAAATAGTATAAAAACATATTTCAACTGCAGAAAAGCGTGGAATTAATCTATAGAGTTCATAGAGTTTATCTCATCTAATGCATGAAGATTAAGCATAACAGTTGAACAGCTTCAGTGAAAGCATAGGCAGTGTTGTTACCAAAAATACCAAAATGTGTCACATTCTGAGTACAGTTCTACTTTTCTCTTTTTAAAATGTTCTTTTTGTTAGCTTTTATAATGACAGTTTTAGTTATAATGTCTGCCTGACGAAGGCCACACAGGCCTAAACGTTGTTATTTATTGACCGCTCTATTAAATTGTTTTGGCAGCATCAAGACAGTGTGCAGACCTTCACCTTTTGTTCTCAGTTTATCCTTTTTGATCCAGCACCCGTCTAAATGTTTGGATGTGCGTGCACCTCTCAACCGCTATTAGTTATAATGTCACCTTTAAAGTGCCAATTTGATTCAATTATAGATTATATTTGCTTTATTGTGACTTTTGAGCCAATATTTATTTTTACTTGGGGACTCTCTCTCTCTCTCTCTGGCATATTTGAGGAGTCTCTCTATATCTCCAGAGTTTGGGTTTGTTTTCCTGTGATGTCGCTTGTAAATATTGGTGTTGCGTTGGGCCTTGTTTCTAAAGTGTAGTTTGCTTATTGTCTCCACCAGGCCGAAGGCGTGGCCGAGATGTTTTGCACCTCGTGCGTGCGTGCGTGTGTGTGCGCATCTGTGCTCATCTGTGAACAGCTAATCTCCGCACCGTAGGCAGCGAAACACCCTGGATGCCAGAGCAGAACCTCTGGCCAAAATTGTTCAGATCGTCCCGTTATAGCGCCACCAGGAGGCCATTTTTTGCAAAACATTTTTTTGACAGTACTATACAGATTTTGTCCAAACATCAACCACATTTTTTACACAGTATCTCTATAGTCATGTGATCAAGACGCATCTGTCCGATTTTTCATATTCCATCCTGATTGGCTAACATTGGCTTCCAAAATGTGCAGGATTGGTCAGTTTTGAACAAAATGCCTCAAATCACGAACGCAGCGTGCGATTGCACATTCCCAGTAGGCCAAGGAAAAAATGCCACGTGATTTTTTTTTCAGGCCGATTCATGTTTTTTCTTTTTTTTTTTTTATCCCACGATTTGTGTAACCTCAATCAAAGGCAGTGGCAAACAGAAAGGTCTTTAGTTGTGTTTTAACCCATTGAGACCTGAAGCCGATTCTACATGTCTCCTAAATCTCAACAGTATTCTGAAAAACTTATGTTTCTATATCAGTGGTGCTCAATCTTTTTCATGTCAAGGACCCCCGAAATGATGTGTATTTGGCCGCGGACCCCCATCAAAATATGTTGTTCCAGGGACCCCCAGAAGCAACGATTTGAGTTAAAAATGTTCGCTTTAAAAAAATATATATTCAAAGATTTGCACACATTTTCACGATTTTTCAAAAATAGCAGATCTACAAGCTCGTAGCGCGGCACTCGGTGCCGCGCTACGAGCTTGTAGATCTGCTATTTTTGAATAGCCCAAAGTGTAAAATAATGCTTTTTAGCTCAAATCTAAAAATGAAACAGTTCCAGGTCTCAAAGACATAAGAGTGGCAGCAGACCTGCAGCCAGTGTAAGGAACTGTATGTCTCTACCTCTCTCACTGTCTCTCTCTGGCCTTTTGCATCAAACACTTTGGCATAATACCCACGATGCCGTGCGGTGCCCCACCACGAAGGCGTCGCCCACAACGCCAACGGCAAGAGGCAGAGCCAGCTGAACTCTGGTGTGTGTGTGTGTGTGTGTGTGTGTGTGTGTGTGTGTGTGTGTGTGTGTGTGTGTGTGTGTGTGTGTGTGTGTGTGTGTGTGTGTGTGTGTGTGTGTGTCTGTGTGTGTGTGTGTGTGTGTGTGTGTGCCCGCGCATGTGCTTAATGAACAACTCTTGATCACAGCATTATTGGGTAGACAGAACTGCTTTCTCTTGGTTACACACACACACACACACACACACACACACACACACACACACACACACACACACACACACACACACACACACACACACACACACACACACACACACACACACACACACACACAGAATATATAAGCAGTCATGCATGAAACATAGTTTGCATTAAATACTTGATGAGGTGTATGAGTTCATCAGGCGTCATTCTGCTGCTGATGCGTGTGTGCGCGCTCGTGCGTGTGTGTGTGTGCGTGCGCGTGCGTGTGCGTGCGTGCGCGTGACAAAAAGTGTACAGTATGTTTGCGGCTGTGTGTGCGTGGGACGTTGTGTAACTTCTCCAGAAGATCCTCAGTCTGGGAATTCACCGCACAAACACACAACGACAACACAAACACACTCCAGCATGAAGGAGCACGTTCTGAAACACCTTCCACACACACACACACACACACACACACACACACAGTACATATACCGCTGCTGTCGGGCAGAAACCTCTTATCTCCGTATTCAAACTTTTTGTGTTTTTTTCGTAAATTAACGTCCTACTTGATCATACTACAGCGTCACACAAAAGCATCCAAAAGTAGCAGATCTACAAGCTCGAAACGCGGCGCGAAGCGGCGCGTTTCGAGCTTGTAGATCTGCTACTTTGGATGCTTTTGAATTTGAATCCTGAGACGTAACAGCTGTGGACACATATGAGGTTTCCTACCCGACAGAGACGGTATGTATACCATGCTTCATAGGGTCTCAGGAGCCGCTCCTTCAGACCAGATTAGTTTGAGCGACTCGGAAGATACTCTCCTGCTGTGAACACTCTTTACTGTACCCTGTCTGCCTCTCTGAACACACACTCACACCCTCTGTGTGTGTGTGTGTGTGTGTGTGTGTGTGTGTGTGTGTGTGTGTGTGTGTGTGTGTGTGTGTGTGTGTGTGTGTGTGTGTGTGTGTGTGTGTGCGTGTGTTGGTGCATGCATCAAGCCTAGCGTGCAAATACACTCAATCTTTATATACTCTATGTATTCATATATACAGTATGTGTGCATGCATTGTGTGTATATATAGTGTCGTCTATATGTACGTATGTGAATATTACCGTATGATTGGCCTCCCGGCATGTGCACTTTATAAGCCTCTCCAAATGATGAAGAATATGCCACAGCACGCTTGTTCTTCAACCAGACAAACTTTTCACATGTAACCCCCCTTCTCCGCTCCCTCCGTTGGCTCCCAGTTACTGCCCGCACAGAGTACAAAACACTGATGTTTGGCCTACAAAGCAACCGAAGGTATGGCACCCCCATATCTTCAAAGCCTGATCATCACCCCTCCCGCTCTCTCTCAGATCAGCTAGCACAGGGAAGCTGTCAGAACCTTCGCTAAAACATCCGGGACAACGCTCCACACGTCCCAGACTCTTCTCCCTTCCCGGCTCCCATATGGAATGAACTCCCCGTTGCAATTAGAACCGCAGACTATCACTTCCAATCTTCTGCCGTAATCTGAAGACTCACCTCTTCAGACTCCATCTCAGCCCGTAGCACTTGCCTCATAGCCTCGACGACCTTGCAGGCTTATGCAAAGGCTAAGATGTAACTTAGATAGCATGTTATATAGACACAGTGGCGTGCACAGACATTTTGAGGGGCAGGTGTTCAAGTAAATTATACTTTTTTTTGTTTACTTGGTCTGCTCTTTTTTCCCTCTACACCTATACCTCTTAGCCAAAAATAGCAGATCTACAAGCCCACAACGCCTCGCGCTGCGAGGCGTTGTGGGCTTGTAGATCTGCTATTTTTGGCTAAAGTTCTCCTCAGAAAAGGGATGCTAGGTTTCGAGTGGTTATGGTAAAAAGAAAAATCATATCACATAAAGATTTGGCGGACCCCCTGTAGTAACTCTGAGGACCCCGGACCCCCTGTTGAAGGCCCCTGCTGTAAACTGAAGAAAAAAAAACTTTTTATTTTCTTTTTTTCAAAAGGGCACTTCTGGTCAAGAGGGCAAAGGGCAGGTGCTCTTGCACCACCTAGAGTCTATCTGTGCACGTCCCTGTATAGACAGATGCCAGGTCATTGCTGACCTGGCCTCCTATAGTGTGTAGTTTCAATGTACGGGCTGAGGATAGGTTCTTGGTTTACTTGTATACTTTATTATTAGATTACTATTTCTATGCATTTGATATCTTGTTATCTTGTGTTGTCCTTGCTTACTGCAAGTCGCTCTGGATTAAGAGGATTCATTGTAAATTGATTGGAAAACCAATCGGATTGAAAAAGGAGTGCTTGTTTTCTTCGAGTTCACCACCCATCAAAAAAAAAAAGAAAAACAAAGTTGAACAGCAAAATAAAATAATAATAAATAATACATCAAATCGGCCGTTTAATTTGGCCACCGACGCAGTCGCGCGGAGCGGAAAACGACCTGGGGCTACTACTACTAGGCGCTAAAGCTAAGTGGCTAACCGTAGTGTGCCTAGGATGAGCGTGCTGAGGTGTTGACGGAAGCCGAGACCGGACAGCACGGGGGAGGAGGGGGGCCCGGGCCCACGGAGTCCCCACGGAGTCCTGTCATCTTAGTGGTTTAGCTTGTGTCCCCGCGGCCTTCATTTCACATGATTATAAAAGTTTTAACGTTTTAATGTAATTAATGTTTTTCCCCACACATGAATTAATTAATCACATAGCTGCTAATGTTGTTTGTTGTTGTCAGCTGTGAGCGGAGCACTCAGTTTGTAGCGCAGGGACTTTAACCCTTTAAGCCCTGAAGAAGCATCTGTGTCACTTTTTGATTTGAGCTAAAAAGCATTATTTTACACTTTGGCTATTCAAAAATAGCAGATATACAAGCTCATAGCGCGGCACCAAGTGCCGCGCTACGATCTTGTAGATCTGCTATTTTTGAGAAATTGTGAAAATGTGTGCAAATCTTTTAATATATATTGTTTTAAAGCGAAAAATTAACTCGAATATTTGCTTCTGGTGGTCCCTGGAACATATATTTTTAAATGGGGTCCGCGGCCAAATACATGTCATTTTGGGGGTCCTTGATATGGAAAAAAAGAACCACTGATATTATGGCGACATAAGTTTTTCAAAAAACTGTCGAATCCCCCAGAAACAAAGATTTGAGTTACAAATGTTCGCTTTAGTAACTCAAATCTCAAGATTTGCCAAAAAGTAACGATTTTTCAAAAATAGCAGATCTGCAAGCTCATAGCGCGGCACTCGGTGCCGCGCTATGAGCTTGTAGATCTGCTATTTTTCAATAGCCAAAGTGTAAAATAATGCTTTTTAGCTCAAATCAAAAAGTGACACAGATGCGTTCCAGGGCTTAAAGGGTTAAAGCCTCCCACTTGCCCCGCCTCGCGCCGAAACACTCGCGCACCTTTTTCAATCTGACATCTTATATACTGACATATATATACTATATGTAGAGAGAGGGAGATGGACAGGCAGACAGACAGACAGACAGACATATACATAGCTTTGAATAAAGGTGCTATAGAACGTCAGACCATGTTCCATTCCTTAATAACTACTTAACTACCAGCATCCGTATCGAGGGGAAAGCTTTCGCAGAAAATGGCCGATCGTCAAGCCTGTGTAGCACAAAAAACATGTGTAGCGAACGCTGCCGCTAGGATGTTGCTTTGGTTGTGTATTGTTGTTCTGTTAATATTATAACTCAAGACAACGTCAGTGACTCTTCTTCTGTGAATGACATTCTCTAGCTCCCAAAGCCCCATAGTCCACAGCGCCCCCATGAGGCACATATTTACCTGTTGAATGAAGTCTATTCGGGTACGGAAGAATCTTGGCCAATGTGAACATAGACATATAAAGGTAGACGCCTCCTCCGGCTCTGAGGCGTCTGTATCTCGGGCGCACACCAGCTTCCGCCCTCAGTCGCGTGTGTCACAGAAGGGGACGTTCGGTAGGCCAATCAGAGGCCTACTGAACGCCCCCTTCTGTGACGCACGCGACTGAGGGCGGAAGCAATACAAAGGTATTGCAATACAGGTTGCTCCAATGAACTGCAGAGGCCAATGAGGTATCTAGGTTTCTATATCTATGAATGTGAATGCTGTCCAGCTGGGAGAGGCCAATTGGTTCGAATCAATCAGACCCTACGCTGCACCAGCGCTCCTGTTTGGGTATAGAGGGGCGGGTGTATAGAGGCGCGGAGAGATTGCGGCTGATCCCATTGGTTCACCGATCTGTCCGTCAACCCCCGCCCCGTTAACACAACATTACGAGCGACGCCCACTGCACTCTGGTTGGTTGGGGAAATGAAACACTTCCCATACCCGGTACACCGACGCGCTCCTCCAGGCTTTTATTTTTTAGCAAAACTAAACAATAAAAGCCTGGAGATCGAGGCTAATCGGACCCAGTCTGAATCCACCCTTTGTGACTTCCATTGAAAATGAATGGTAGCTTGATCTGTAGCTTTGTATCTGCCAGTGTGAACACAGCATTAGGATGGTGGTGTTGTAGCCTGTTGTTGCAGCTCATTTCTTTTCTTTTCTTTAAATTTTTTTATTATTTTTTTGTACTTATCTGCCTTTATTGATAGTACATAGGGAAGAGTGACAGGAAACGGGGAGAGAGAGACTGGGAGTGACGCAACGCAGCAACGGTCGTCTGGGAATCGGGATTTGAACCCACGACACGCTGTCATGCCGCATTAGAGCCTATATGTGGTATATTATGCGCCTGGACCGCTAGGCCAGCGGGCTGCCCCATTGCAGCTCATTTTTCATTTATCGCTCCCCTCACCACCCATGGCAAATAAAGGGCTGGGTATGTGTTATAAAAATATACATTCATCACTTTGTCGCTGTCGGCTGTAAACCCAATACTGTATGTCCAGGAGCTGTTACTTTTCAGTATTCAAATTTAAAAATAGCACAAAATAGCCGATATACAAGGTCAAATCGCGTCGCGTTGTGCGGTTGTAGATCGGCTATTTTTGCTACTTTTGTGTGACAGTGTATAGGATGACGAAGTAGGACATTAATTTACCGAAAAAGTTTTTTAAAAAATACTGTAAGATACTGTATGGAGATAAGAGGTATTTCTGCCCGACAGCAACCGCTTACTTCATGAATGCACAACATGTACTGTATTTGCCCTGGGTGAGTGAGATTAGTACTGACTGAGAGGGCCAAAACAAAATTATATCATTCCTATAGGGCTGACAGCTTATCAGTCCTAGGGCTGATATCAGTTATATGAGCTGTAGGGCTAACACACAGCAGTCTAACTCTAACCCATTAAGACCGGGAACGCATCTGAGTCACTATTCAAAAATAGCAGATATAGTGCGACGCTACAAGCTTGTAGATCTGTTATTTTTGTGAAAACAAAAACGTGAAAATTTGTGCAAATCTTTGAACATATATAGGTTTTAAATCGAACATTTTCAACTCCGATCTGTGCTTCTGGGGGTCCCTGGAACAGCATATTTTGAGATAGGGGGGTCCCCAGCCAAATACATATCATTTTGGGGGGTCCTTGACATGGAAAAGTTGGAGCACCACTGATATAGCAACATAGGTTTTTTTCAAAAAACAGTTTGTAGAATATATATTCAAAGATTTGCACAAATGTTCACAATTTTTCAAAAATAGCAGATCTACAAGCTCATAGCGCGGCACTCGGTGCCGCGCTATGAGCTTGTATATCTGCTATTTTTGAACAGCCAAAGAAATCTAAAAGCGCAGACACAGATGCGTTCCCGTATTTAATGGGTTAACTAATCAGTGCAAGCTAAATTGCCTCTACTGCACGCTTTGGCCGCTGTGAGCTTCACTGCACAAACAACTCAGCATGGCAAACATGTCCGCCACGGTTGCTTGTGTTTATGACATGGCTATTTTGGCGTATTTATGAATAAACACGGCTATGGGGCTCATGGGGAATATTCCCAGTGATCCGGTTAATCTAAAAGCAAATGAAAACTTCTGCGGACAACATTAAAATTAGAAGATTATTGTGCGTGCATCTCCCAAGCGCGCACACAAAACGACTCTGAACCTGGAGTGACTGCCATTACCGTAGTCTGTACCGTAGATACTGCAGGGGGGCCGCCAAATCTTTGTGTGATAGGGAGTTTATTAGCCAAAAATAGCAGATCTACAAGCTCACAACTCGTCTATGACGCGTTGTGAGCTTGTAGAATTAGCAGACCAAATTCCGAGCCAAAGGTCAAGTTTATGTATTGAAGTATTGAGGGTTTATGTGGTTAAATGTCTGAAAACACATATTTAACATGAATGCAATATATTGGGGGGTCCCTGGTTCATCTCTCTCTCAGCTAAGGGGTCCTTGGCCTGAAAAACGTTGAAGACCTTTGCAAAGTGTAGTGTAAGCCAGGGACGTCACAGGCTCTCAAAAGGTGGGGGGGATGGACTTTCGGTGGACTATACCCCTTATTTTATACTTTGGATATTCAAAAATAGCAGATCTACAAGCTCATAGCGCGGAATATTCCCCATGAGCCCATAGCCGTGTTTATTCATAAATTCGCCGCGCTATGAGCTTGTAGATCTGCTATTTTTGAAAAATCGTGAACATTTGTGCAAATCTTTGAATATATATTTTTTCAAGCGAACATTTGTAACTAATATAAACGAATTTTGTGTTTAAAAAAAATATTGTTTTTGGGGCGGATTTTGTTAGTTTTTTTCCTGTGTTTTGGTTACTTTATTTCAGTTTTAGGGTTAGGGTTAGGTTATTTAATTCTTATTTTTGCCTGATTTTACCGATTTATTATCAAAGAAAATACAATTATCATTTTTTAAATATTTTTTTCAAAAAGTGGGGGGTATGAAATCACGGATCTGTGAGAGTGAGGGTGTCGCGTCGTACGCACAGTGAATGGCCGTGACGTCCCTGGCTTCACTGACCCCAACCACAACATCCATAAACGGTACTGTATACGTCAACACAGGATTTGTATAGTTATTGTGTTTGTGTTGCGCTGTCGCACAATGTTTATGGACAGAGAGGCATGCCTGTGAGGCGTTAAGAATAGATGAGATGACTGTGATGAACACATGTCTGTCACTACCTCAACTCGCTTGGTGTATGCACACATGTGTCACTACTGTGTATGCACTGTCTTTTTGTCTGTTGTTTATCTGTGTTTTTGTGCTGCAGCTTTAAAGTCCTCAACTCCAAGACAAATTTTGTTTCCTGCGGGAGACAGATAAAAGTGAACCTTGAACCGCGGAACTTTGATTTCTATTGCATCGAGCGCTTTCACAAACTGTAAACAGAATGGTGCTCCAAGCTTTATGACCTATCAGCAAACATGGACAAACTCACTGGCAAGCAGAGCGGCGTATTTTACAAATGAAAAGCAGTGCTACTTATTAAACAGATATGAAGGATTTAAACATAGTGGACAGGCTAGAATCAACACAGTTGCTGCTACCAAATGCAGGAAGAAATGGTGACAAAATAAAATGTCTAACTTCTTATGATATCACTGTAAATTAAATGATAAGAAAGTGGATCAACAAAAAGACCTTGTACAAAGCAGATACTGTGTAGATCCACACACACCACGTTTAAATAATTTTCTTTAATGTTCATTTTGAGCAACACTCTCTCTTCCCCAGACTTCTTTATATCACAGCCTAATCATTAATCTGACTATAATTACGTATAATTATGTATTCCATTAAATGGATGTGTTTCTTATGCACCATGCACTATCTTTAAAGAGACAGCTAGTTCAGGGCAAGCACATATATACAGTCACTCAAGAGAGGTTGCTTCATAGAAAATATTAGCCCATTATTAGACTTAATTAGATGTTGACAACATAATGAGTGGTGAAGTCTCTCTCTCTCTCTCTCTCACACACACACACACACACACACACGCGTATGCATGCGTGTTCATGCATGCACGCACGAACACACACACACACACACAGAAAGTGTAACAAGCTAGTATTTTATTTCCTTTTATAGTAAGTACAAGACCTTATAGCGCTTCCATCACGCTCTGTTGCAGGATGATATGGTTCTACAAAAGCACAATGAAATGGTTGCTTGCAGCGAAGAGCTCATGGCTCAAAAGCTGACACAGATAAATCACTCCCTCTCATAGAGAAGAGCTCATCAGGGAAAGAGAAAGCCAAAGGGCTTTTTTTTGCCACGATCTGCTCACCAAGCTCCACGAGAATCCAAGAGAATTGATTGGTCAGTTACTAGAAGATGTTTTTAGTATATCCGTTGATCTGTTATCTGGAGAAAAGAGGTTTCTGCCCGTATCCGAGTAAGAAGTGATACCACAGTCCTAACCCTGAAAACCCAAAGTTTAAACTTAAGTTTAGTTTAAACCTCAAATAAAACTTCAATAGTACAGGCCCCTTGTCTCGCCAGAATTGGTGACCTTAGTGGTCACTGTTTTTGTCATTTCAACAGACATCGAGGCAAAATAGAACATGACTATTTAAGAAAAACTAACCCTAACCCTAACCTCTGCACCAAAATATAATTATTAAACATAAACCAAAAGCAAGGCTGGGGAAGTCTAGCCAAAGAGAGCAAAAGGAAAGGGGGAGGGACACCGGGCCAATAAAGTGGAAATAAATTGCCATGAAAAAAAGTACCACCCCCTCTTTAACCCATTAAGGGCACGGCCACACCGCACTTTTATTTTACCTGGAATCTGCCAATGCTTTGTCAATGCAAATGTGTGGATTCTTGGAAAAAATCTGCAACACCATGAATCCACACATTTGCATTGACAAAGCATTGGCAGATTCCGCCCCAGAGGTAAAATAAAAGTGCGGTGGGGCCATGCCCTAAGACCTGAGGCCTGAAGTCTTCTAAATCCTAACAGTTTTGTGAAAAACGTATGTTGCTATATCAGTGGTGCTCAAACTTTTTCATGTCAAGGACCCCCAAAACTATATGTATTTGGCCACGGACCCCCTAGAAGCAAAGTTTTGAGTGAAAAATGTGAGCTTGTAGATCTGCTATTTTTGAATAGCCAAAGTATAAAATAATGGAACTTTGAGAACCACATGTGCTATAGCTAAAAAAAAAAATCTAAAATGACACCGATGCTTTCCCGGTCTTAATGGGTTAAACTGACTGAATGATCCACGTTCTAGGACAAGCATAAAGTGCTGCTGATGGCTCTGTAATGAGATCTCTCAACGTTGGACCTGCCAACTGGCGGCACCGCTGGCAATTTTATAGAGGGCAGAGCAATGGACTTCAAACTGGCAGCAGCTGGAAAGAGCAGAGACAAAATATACTGCGAGCGAGGCAGCGGCTTAACGCCTTGGTACATTATGTCTAACAAAATGTGCTTAAAGAGTGCTCAAAGGAACAGAAATAAACACTCAAGGTTTCTTTTCATTGTGGGACCTTAGCTTTGCATCATTATGTCCAATTAAATGTCAAGACTTTATTTTAGAATTACTATCATCTGTTGTTTACAAGCAGTGCTTTGTGAATTATTGCAATCCTCTAGGGTTTAGCTGGTCCTTTTTTAGTTATACACATTTACTGTATTCCTTTACACTACTGCTTTGGCTGGCATGTTTTCTATGTGACATATGGTCTACTGGAAAACAGATAAGTTTAAGTTAATGGAGCAGATCCTTGTGTACCTGTAGATCAATACGTGTGTCTGTAGAAGTACCATGGGGACCGACTATCCTAGGAGAAAGCACTCTCTCATACTGCTGCCTTCTTCACTTGCAATTTAAAATGTTTTTATTGGGAACAACGTTGCGGTACACAGAGCTTTATCAGTTCTGTGTACCGATGATGACTGTGAAAAGGCTGGCCGACGGCACAAGGCTCCACAAAGTAGACCACAAAGGTCCACAAATTTCGGGTATTTATTTACCTCCGAAAGATTCACAGTGCAAGCCGGCAACACAGTACATAAAATAAATAATAAGACTGGCCAAAAGCAATGTTCCAAAAATAGGAAATAAGGAATAAACACTTGACGACTAAACTGACAACAAACCACGATTTAAGACACTTAAATCGTTGTGTGTGTGTCTGTCTGTCTGTCTGTCTGTCTGTCTGTCTGTCTGTGTGTGTGTGTGTGTGTGTGTGTGTGTGTGTGTGTGTGTGTGTGTGTGTGTGTGTGTGTGTGTGTGTGTGTGTGTGTGTGTGTGTGCACAAGTTCCTGAGTACTTTTGTAACTCAAATCTTTGCTTCTGGGGATATTCTACAAATGTCTTCTAAATCCTAATTGTTTGGGAATAATGCTATAATATCAGTGGTTCTCAAACTTTTTAAATATATATCGGAATATATACTGTAGGTCATTGGTTCTCAAAGTGGGTGTACAAATGGAACCAAATGGACCCTGACGGGTCCATTTGGTTCCATTTGTACACTCTCAGAGTTAGATTAACATTGATTTTACAATATGAATTGGGGTCCCAGCGGTATAAATGCCATTACATGGGGGTCTGTAGCCCTAATGCATGTCAAACTGGTGATCCTTGAAATTAAAATGGTTGAGAATCACTGCTAGAGCCGTAAAAAATCTTCTCTTATGGGGGTCCCTGACATATCTTTTGAAATGGGGGTCCCTGGGCTAATAAGTGTGAAAAAGTTTGAGAACCACTGCTGTAGGTACTGTAGCATGTTAACTGATTAGATTGTACTGTATATCTTTCAGTGGCTGATATTCAGACAATGCATGCAGTCAGTGGCACTCTAGCTTTTTGTTCTGATTTGTCAGCTACTGCTGTATTAGCCCTAGGGCCGATAACAGTCATACCAGCCCCATGATATCAGTGATAGAGAGCAGTGATGGAGATTAAAGTCAAGTCAAGAGAAAGGAAGCTATAAGCGAGATGAACCATGTGAGATGAACACCA
The DNA here is from genome assembly GCF_963454915.1 of Gymnoscopelus microlampas. NCBI lineage: Eukaryota > Metazoa > Chordata > Actinopteri > Myctophiformes > Myctophidae > Gymnoscopelus > Gymnoscopelus microlampas. The sequence goes on along the minus strand of NC_139939.1, from coordinate 53,946,899 downwards.
TTGGGCGGTAGTAATGAGGAGGAAAACGGGGGAGTGTTCTCTTCCATTGAAGCCTAATTTATCGTATGTCGGTTAGTCGTCGGGTACATATGTAAGAAACAAAACAAAAAAAATAGCAGATCTACAAGCTCAAAACAAGTCGCTTCGCGTTGCGTTTCCAGCTTGCGGATCTGCTACTTTTTGGATGTTTTTGTGTGACACTGTAGTACAGGGGTCATCAACAGGGGGTCCGGGACCCCTAGGGGGTCCTCAAAGCTACTATAGGGGGTCCGCCAAATCTTAGTCTGATAGGATTCTTTTTTTTTTTTACATTAACCACTTGAACCCATAGAATTCCTTTTCTGAGGGGAACATTAGCCAAAAATAGCCGATCTACAAGCTCTCAACGCCTCGCGCTGCGAGGCGTTGAGAGCTTGTAGATCGGCTATTTTTGGCAAAGAGGCTATAGGTGTAGAGGGAAAAAAGAGCAGACTAAGTAAAAAAAACGACTTTAATCTTAAACACAATTTTATACAATATTGAGGGGGTCCCTGCTTCATCTCTCTCAGCTAGGGGGTCCTTGGCCTGAAAACGTTGAAGACCCCTGCTGTAGTACGATCAAGTAGGAGCGTTGATTTACGAAGATAAGAGGAGATAAGTGTTTTTTTCTGCCCAATAGCATAACGTTTGACTTCATCAAACGGCCTGCGTCACTTGCCAAAGATCGGTGATATTTCAGCGAGAAGCACCGTTGTGCGACAGTATAGGGCAAGCTTTAAATACTCTGAGCCGAGATGCTGAGATGATGTGTTTGATACTGATCAAACACACAGAGAAAGGAGGTGAGGGGGCGTGTATTGGAGGAGGAAGAGAGAGGGAGAGAGAGAGAGAGAGAGAGAGAGAGATGCATATCACCGTTATCATTGTTTGTTATTCACTTATTGTTAGGATGTATGTCATTTATTTCAGAGAGAGAGAGAGCACATAAAAAGGACACATGAGCTGGATAGAGGGCCAGGCTGCCAGCATGGCTCCGTTTTGATATTGGCATTATTCTGTTTCTTCTCCTTCTTCTGCCGCTTTTCGCAGTTCTGGCTGAACCGTGCATACGCTTTTTAGTTCGGGACACAGAGGTTTGATTCCAGTCAGAGTCACGTGTATGTCCTTCTACCCTCAGCTTCCTGTCACTCAACACACTAAGAAGACTAAAGGAACACTCACACACCAACATAACAGAGTGTATGTCCACAGAGGTTTGGCAGATGCAAAAAATATTATTCTTCGGTGATCCATAGTGAGACAAAAATAAAAGGTGCTAACAAAAAGGGTGTAAAGTGGGAACAGATACATGTTTTGGAACTTATAAAAAACATCCTCAGTCTACCATGAAAAGTAAAAACATGCCTGTGTCCTATTTATAGGTACAAGATAGTAAATCAGAGGATCATTCATGATCAATGAGACATAATGAAACAAATGAAGGCTGATATATAATCTAATGTTAAAGAACAGCAAATGGTTACTAGAAAACAGCACAATGCAACGCAATAAATCATACACTAATTACCTAAAAACAAAAGATAATGAAGGAAACTGCTAAGTAAACCCTTTTCAGATGTTTTCAACGTGGTGATTCTATATTTTATGAGCAAACTGTGTAGAAGTACAACAATAAAATAATCATATTAGTCTAATATATATTATAGTAAAGTACCCCGACTCCCCAACAGTATTACAGATCCATTTGGTTCCATTTTGTACACTCTTCAAAGTTAAATTGACACTTAGATTTTGTAGTTGATGATGATGATGATGATGATGATGAGTATGATGATGATGATGATGATGAGTATGAGGATGTTGATGATGATGATGTCATCCCAGATCAGAGTGTTGCTTTATGAGACACTTGTTCATGTTGACCGTCCTCGACCACAACATAATCATATAGATTCTAACATTGACAGGTAGTACTTTAGGACCACAATGGAAACAAGTCCCCAAGACTCTTTTGTGTAATCCTTATAGCCTAAATGTTTCACTGTACCTCTGTGCTGTTTATATTTTTGACTAATAAAGTATTCAATCAATCAATTAATCAATAATCATCATCATCATCATCATCATCATCATATCTAACTATGTTATTCCAGTGTTACACTGATCTTCCCTGGTAACATCTTCAGAGAACCATTAGCGCCAATGTATGGAAAGAGTGTGTCAGTGAAAGTGTGTGTGAAGGTGTGTATTTGTGTGTTAGTGTCAGGATCAGAGAAGGACAGCTTTCCTTCATTCCAGTCCAGCTGGACTCTGATCCTCTGGGGTTTCTGCTTCAATGAGAGATCAATGACTGACCCTGGTGAGCGTGCTGTGTATTTATCTTTATCTAACCCTATTCTCCAGAATTGACCCCCGTTGTCTCCCTTCCTCTGACGGGACTCTGGTAACACACCTACCCACCAGTCTGCATTGTCTCTAACCTCAACATCCCAGCTCTGAGTCCCTGAGTTAAAGCCTTCAGAACCCAGGACATAGCCATAGTAGTCAAACCTCTCTGGGTTGTCAGGAAGCTGCCGTTTCCGTCCATATCTCACACTGGTCAGATCATCAGACAGGATGTGTCCTGGATGGGCAGTGTTTGGGTCCAGAATGACAGGAGTGTAGGACACAATGTCCTTCATCTTGTCCCAGACTCTGAAGGTCAGGTTGCCCAGGTGTTTGGTCACATCTATCAGTGCTCCTAAGACCGGCTGTGGGTCCTGCAGTGTGAACTGGACTCTTTCCATTGTGGTCTTGTAGTTCTGCAGGAATGAGATGTGTTCAGCTCTCAGCTCCTCCTCTATGGCTCTGATTGTGTTCGAAAGGGTTGATATGTCTCTGTTTAGACCCTCAGTCTTCTCCTTCATCATCTGACTCTTCTGCTGCTCTTCCTCCCACAATAATGCAATCCTAGCATCCTCTTCCTCTTGTAGAAACTGACGCATCTTCTTAAACTGTTCCTTAATCTGAATCTCTGTGTCCTGAGTCTGGGACTGAATGTGTTCTGCTGTTTGATCATAGTTTGTTTTACATTTATTAAATACCTCCAGTTTCTCCTGTAAAGGCGTCAGTGATTTCTGGACTTCCTCCTTGTGATCAAGTGCAGCTTCATCGATGGGTCTGAATCTGTGGTCGGTGTGTTTTTTAGAATCTCGACACACAAGACACGCTGGCTGCTGACATTCTAGACATAACAGTTTGAGTTTCTCAGTGTGCAGACAGCAGAGAACCTCAGACCCTGTTGAAGCTCTCTGATGTCTCTCCTGTATGAAGGCCTCACACAGGTTCTTCAGAGCCAGGTTTCTGGGAGGATCCACTGAATGTCTCTTCTTACAAACTGGACATTCCTTTATTACCTTCTCTCCCCACCATTCCTGCAGACAGGCTTTACAGAAGCTGTGGCTACAGGACAGGATAACAGGATCTTTAAAGATGTCACAACACACAGGACAGGAATAATCCTCTTCAGGGCGAGACGATTTGGAAGCCATTTGGTCTCTGAGTGAAGCTACTAACACTCTGTTCAAGCGAGGAAATCGGTCAGTCAGTCAGTGGTGGTAACACTACTTCCTCTAGAATGTTCCCTGAAGTTCACTTTCACTTTGAATCCTGGTTATTGTTAAAGTCCAGCACAGGTTCAAGTCAAGTGGTCTGGGTCAGTATTCCCTCCCGTTGCTGTGGACAGACAGTATGTCCTCCCTCACTGGAAGTTGTGTTTGATCTGAAGGTGAATCTTAGAGTCCGTCTCTGTGTGTCGTCAATGAGGAGAGACAGAATAACAACCTCTCTGTTTCCTGGTTTCTCTCACACTAGTCTGGGGTGGAGCTATGCCACTACTGAACTATTGCAACACACACACACACACACACACACACACACACACACACACACACACACACACACACACACACACACACACACACACACACACACACACACACACACATACACATACACATAATGGTGATGATAAATGATTTAATCATGTTGTTGGCATTGAACACTGAAACATTAATATAAAAACTATTTGCCTTTTAGGCTTTTCTAAACACAAAATGAGCAAAATCTTAGGTTTACGCATAGTGTTTCTTGAGGTTAGGGGTACGCATAGTTTTACTGAGGTTAGGGTTATTCAGGGTTTAAAATGCTCATTTGTTAATGAAATGGTATTTTTTTCTCTCAAGTTCAGTCTTCTATGCTTCTATGGCTTATTGTGCATATTACTTATCATTGCTTCTTTCTTTTTTCTTTCTGCATTCACTGGCCCCGTATTATTGCGGCTTGCAGCGATATATATTTTTTGTCTTTCTTTCATTTTTTGAGACAACGGGCACAGTGATTTGAACCGACCGCTCCATTAGGGACAGTGACACTTGTGCCCCCGCAGGGTGTCAAACTCTGTTTGCTCTCGCTCTCCACCTCCAGTCTCCAGATAGATCTCTTCTTCACTAGCCTGTCTGTCTGTATATCTGTCTGTCTGTCTGTCTATAGCAGGGGTGGGCAGCATTTATTTCCAGAGGGCCACACTGACTTCAATAAAATGAGTGAAGGGCCACACATTCATTGTACAATTGAATTGAAACTTTAAACACATAAGTGCTGAATGATGTTAAAACTGTGTGAATTTGGTAGACATGCCAGACTACATTAGAATAAGGTCTGAAGTGGCGATCCTATGCAAACATTTCGCCACTCGGCTGGGCACTTGAAACCTGTTTTTGACGCGTTCAAATAATAATGGAATGTCCAAACAATAACCTGCTGTTGGGTGAGGTTCCCGTTTATTACAGTTGTCGATTGTAGGCTTCACAGCATGTTTTATATTTTGCAAACACCCATATTAATGACGGTAAAAACCGTAAAGTCTCCCGTGTGCCCAAGCCATTTCCTTCATCCAACCCTCCTGCTTCACCTGTGACACTTAAAACTGCCGGCTCATGCCGTGGCACCCCTCCCCCCAGGGTAAACACGCCCATCAACCGGCACACAGGTAGAATGGCTCCTTCACACCGGCCCCAATGTGATTGAACAATTACATCAAATCAAAAGAAAAGGAGTCATACTTCATAAAGTTTCACGCTGATTCTTGAAGCAGGAAAAGCTTGGATATAGGCCGCTCCAGTTGTCCTGTCTTTGTCTTCAACTGTACTGCACGTACTAGTCCTTTCTTGTCCGGGAAAGTCTTTGTTACCTTTCCCAAGATCCATGATCCTCGAGGAGCGGTTTGATCCATGATCACTACGATGTCTCCGATCCGATAACTTCTCCGAGGCATCATCCACTTCTGACGTTCCTGTAGTAATGGCAGGTATTCTCTTGTCCACCTCTTCCAAAATAGATCGGACAGGTACTGAACCTGTCTCCATCGTCTCCTGATATAGAGATCGTTCTCTTCGAAGAGTCCGGGGGCAAGAAGAGGTTTCCCTTTAAGCAAAAGAATGTGATTTGGAGTGAGCGCTTCCAAGTCATTAGCATCGTCAGAAACCTTAGTTATAGGGCGGTCGTTTAAAATGGCCTCCACTTCACACAGAAGGGTATGAAGGCTCTCATCATCCAATGATTGTTGACGCAGGACAGAAAACAAAACCTTTCTCACCATCCTGATAAGTCTCTCCCATACACCACCATGATGGGATGCAGTAGGGGTGTTGAAGGTCCAGTCAATACCCTTTTGCCGGAGAGCACTTTGGATCTTGCCGTGATCTACAGCAGCCAAGGCTTCCCTCAACTCTCTCTCTGCTCCAACGAAGTTTGTGCCATTATCCGACCTTAGATGACACACTTGGCCTCTGCGACACATGAACCTCCTTATAGCATTAATACAGGAGTCTGTATTCAGCGAATAAGCGATCTCCAAATGCATGGCCCTGCTAGTCATGCAGGTAAAAATAACTCCATAGCGCTTGACCGTAGAACGGCCTCTCTTGACCTCGATGGGTCCGAAGTAGTCCACTCCGACATTTGTGAAAGGCGGCAAATCTGGGGTAATTCTTTCCTTTGGCATATCAGCCATTTTCTGTTCACTTGGCTGTCCTCGATACCGTCGACAAACCACACAGTCAGAGATTACCTTTCGACAGGCAGAGTTAGCGTTAGTGATCCAGTACTTGCGTCTCACCGTTGAGAGCATGTGGTTTCTACCAGCATGCCCAAGCTGTCGATGCATATACTGCAGAATGAGGTATGAAACATGGGTGCCCTTGGACAGTATGGCAGGATGCTTCAGCTCCTCAGGTAAAGCTACTCGACTGAGTCTTCCACCCACTCGCAGTAAACCCTCCTTCAACATGGGATCCAATCTACAGATCTTGCTGGTTCTTTTCACGCCGGATGCTCCACTTTCCAATGCAGCAATTTCCTCCCCAAAGGTTTCTTGCTGGCTGAAGCGAATGATGGCAGACTCGGCTCTGAACAGATCACTTACAGTGACTGACTGAATTCCAACTGAGGCTCGAAACTGCTTCATATCCTCTTCTACCCTTTTAGGCTGAGTGAATAGACCGTCAACGGTCAAAGAGGCAGTAAGTTCGCTCCTCCTTTTTCCCAGCTTCAGAAGAATGGCCTTGAGTTTAAGGAACCAAGCAACTGAGGTTCTGAGCTTAGCCCACACAGAAAAGTACCTCATAAGCTTGGAAGTTGCACCCTCGGTTTCTGTAATGACAACATTCACCATCAGCTCCCTTTTTACTTCCGGATCGTCTGCTGCAATGGGCTGTGGGTCAAAAGACACTGACCAATCAGTCTCTGGCCCTTGCAGAAAGTCTGGCCCAGAAATCCACCTCCTACAGGCCATGAAGTTATCGGCAGTCAAACCTCTGGAAGCTTCATCGGCTGGATTATCCTTTGAACAGACGTACCTCCATTGACTGGTCTTTGTGGTCTCCCTTATAGAAGCCACTCTGTTAGCCACAAAGGTGTGGAACCGTTTGGTGTCATTATTAATGTACTTCAGCACTGTTTGACTGTCTGTCCAAAAGTACGACTCCTCCAAGTCCAGTTGTAGTTCGTTCCTTAACATCTTGTCGACCTTAACGGCCAGCACTGCAGCGGTAAGCTCAAGGCGAGGGATTGTTGTCTGTTTCAAGGGAGCAACCCTGGCTTTGCCCAGCATAAAAGCCATATGCACCTCTTTATCCTGGTTCTCCAACCGCAGATAGGACACCGTACCATAACCATGATCACTGGCATCCGCAAAATGATGCAACTGCATATGTATGGGTTCTCTGAAGCCCTTTGGCTTAATGCAGCGGTCCACCTTCAATTCTGCTATTCTTTCAAGGTCTAGCAGCCAACCTGTCCACTGCCGAGAGAATGACTGGGGTATAACATCATCCCAGGACATGCTTTTCCGACACATTTCCTGCAACAGCAGTTTCGGGATCAAAGTGAATGGGCCCAAGAATCCCAGTGGATCGTAGATGGAACTAACGATTGAAAGTATTCCACGTCGTGTGTGGGGTTTATTTTCCACCGCAGGATTGAACCCAAAGGTCTCAGTTTCTGCACACCAATTCAAACCAAGTGCCATCTCCACTGGTAAGTCTTCCTGTTCCAAGCGAAGCTGTCTTGTTGTTTTTGACCGCTTGGCTTCTGGAATAGAGGATAGCACGGCCCGACTGTTGCTTGTCCACTTTACCAACTGAAATCCCCCTTTAGAGCATATGTCGGTAAGGTCTGTTACCAGCTGCAATGCCTGTTCCTCTGCGGGTTTAGATTTCAGACAATCATCCACGTAAAAGTTGTTGCAGATGGTATCAATTACTTCGGCATGGAAGTTGTCTTTATTGTCCAAGGCAGTTCTCCTTAAAGCGTAATTGGCACAGCTTGGGGAAGAGACTGCTCCAAAGATGTGAACTTTCATTCTATGGTCCACTGGTCTCTGTGAAATATCTCCCTGGGGCCACCACAGAAACCGCAGGAAATTCACATGCCTTTCTGACACCTTTACTTGGTGAAACATAGCTTTGACGTCGGTCATCAGAGCAACGCTCTCTTGTCTGAATCTCGTTAAAACACCAAAGAGAGAATTGGTGAAATCAGGGCCTTGTAAAAGCTTGCAGTTCAATGAAGTTCCTTTGAACACTGCTCCACAATCGAAAACCACCCTCAGTGTTTTCTTCTTAGGGTGATACACCCCGTGATGAGGCAGATACCACAGACTGTCGTCTTCGCCCTCCACCTGATCCTGAGGCACCACCTCCGCATAGCCACTGCTGATCATATCATTGAGGAAAGCTGTATACTCATCCTGGTAAGTCTTATTCCTTTTGAACTTCCTTTCAAGACTTTGAAGTCGTTGTTCAACAATGCAACGGTTATTCGGCATAGTGATGTTGTCCACCTTAAAAGGTAAGTCCATACTGTAGTGACCTTCCAACATGCAGGTTGACCTCTCCATAATTTCCATGAAACGCAAGTCCTCTCTTGACATCTCCTGCTTTTCCTCGAGTACCAGCTCACTGAAATCTTGGTTATACTGGGAAACCAACAACTCTTCCAACTTGGTGATGGATATCCTGTTAGCATAGACGGTTGAACAGTTCTTTCGGCCACCGCTACTTCCCCTTAAAGGGCCATTGATGACCCATCCCAGCAGGGTTCTCACAGCATAGGGCCCATTGCCTTGGCTATTGATTATTTCCCATGGTTCCATGAGTTTTGGGGCATTGGTCCCAATCAACATTTCAACATTGGCGTCCAGTGCTGGGATTTTTACACCCTTAAGATATTCCCACTTGTCAATATCCAGTTGTGTAGGAATATTACTTCTTGACACTGGAATTGTGTCCTGGGTAAATATTTCTGGAAGATCCACGAATTCATCACTGTCCAACTTGGACACCTCCAGACCGGTGAGAATTTGACTATTCACAACGCTCTCTTGGCCCATAGTACGCAGCAGAATGTTGGTGTTAGTACCCTGTAAATTCAGCTTCCTCATGAGGCGATTGGTACAAAACGTTGCTGTACTCCCGGGGTCCAAGAAAGCATAAGTGTACAGCACCTTGTTTCCCTTCTTGGGCTTTAACTGTACCGGCACAATAGACAGTGTACAGTCTTGATCTCCGGCCCCAGTACAACCGTATGCCTGGAGAGAGACGAATGCGCTACTGACTGGTGTCTCTGTCAGTTTGTCCTGATTGTGCAGGACAGTCGGATGGTTTAGATGACATTCATCGCAGGTCAACCGACTTCTACATTCTTTATTCATGTGACCCGCCTTCAGACATCCAAAGCAGACCCCCTTTGCCTTCAGAAATCCAATTTTTTCTATTTGGGGAATCTTACTCAGCTCCGAACACCTGGATAATGGGTGTAACTCTCCACAATAAACACATGATTCCTTTGATGCAGATGGTGTTGTGAGCCCAGGAGTTACAGTGTGGTCGGTGGCTGCGATGTTTGTTGCAAAGCTGCTTTCTCTAATATTGCTCCTAGGTGGTGGTCTGCTCCTTGCTGCTGGCTGTAATGAGGTATTTGGTCGTGCCTCTGAAATATCACCAAACAGGGGATGCGACAACATTTTCACTTGGTTTTCCAAAAAGCTCACCATGTCTGAGAAGGTAGCTCTATAGCCTTGCTCTTGTATTCCAAAAGCTTTAGCCCTCCATCTTTCCCGGAGCCTGTATGGCCACTTCATCATAACTTGTCGCATATTTGATGGAATATCCATCTCCTCCATGTATTGAATTTCCATCATGGCGTTACAGCACCCCCTGAGGAATAAAGCAAACTCCTGCAGTGCTTTAACATCGTCGGTTTTGATAGCCGGCCATCCAAAGGCTTTATCCATATAGGCTGTAGCTATTGTATATTCGTTGCCAAAATGCTCTTTCAAGAGCTCCTTTGCCCTTTCGTACCCCTGCTGTGGTGTCGTATGTAGGCAGCTTCTGACCAACTCTCTGGGCTGTCCCCTTGTGTATTGTTCCAAGTAGTACAAACAATCCTGGTAGGTGCTTGCCTTGGCTTCAACACAGTGTTCAAAAGTCCTGATGAAATATATGCATTGCAATGGGTCACCATCAAATATTGGCATCTCTCTTTGGGGCAAGGTGGCTGATATTTGCTGCCGTATAAGCCTTGAGGTGATTTCGTTCTGCTTTTGCATGATTCCACAAATAGTGTCCTGATCCACTGGGCCTTGAATTGAAGCATCCGATGATGTATTTAACTGCTCAGAATGGGATCTGTTTACTTTTGATTCCAATGCACTAGGTGCAGCTGTAGGAGGCATACTGACAGTTTGAGTGTTGTTCCTTACATCAGCTGTATGCAACACTCCAGTATTTGGCTGAAAATAGCCTCTGTTGGTGGCACCCTTTGCATATAGGTTTCCAACCTGTGGTACTGGGACCCAAGAGTGTGCATTTTCCTTTGGACGTGCATCGGAAGTGGAGGCGATAGGAGGTGCTATTGGGCCTTGATTTAGGACCCGGGCATCAGCCTTTGGCACAAATTCCTCTGCCCTGGGGTTAAATGAAAGGCTGCGCCTTTGGAGTCCTTTGCTGACATAGGAGTTCATTGCATTAGAACGAGTATTTTCTCCAATAATGCTGCCTTCCAGTACAGAAACCTTTGCGGCAGCGGCCGATATTTGTCCCTCAAGCTCCATTTGCTCCTTTAGTTTTCTTAGTTTTACTCCTTCCAGTCTGACTCTTTCCTGCTGTGCTTCCAACTCGTGTCTTTTTTGTAGAGCAGCAGCCTTTTCCATTAGGGCGGCTTTCTCTGCCTTGGCCTTCATGCAGGCAGCTGACACACCTGAGCCTCTACTGGAGGCTTTAGACCGTTTAGACCCCTTGGAGATATTAGACACACTGTCTTCGGGATTAATCTCATTTTGACACTCAGATTGTACATTTTTACCACCATCATCCACAATTCCAATTTCCTGTAACCATTTTAACACCTCCTCAATGAACACATCACAGCTGGATACCTTTGAATGAAACCATACATTTTGTTTATTTTGTTCATCCTCCGGTATAGGAAATTCCATAAACAATGTGTTGTGAAGTTCAGTGGCCTTTTGACACAACATTTTGATCCTGTTCAGCCTTTGTTGGACAACAGAGCCGTTCTCCTTTGAAGCCATAAGTGCAGTGACTTGAGCCTTTAATTTACTTGCTTGTGTGAAATGTCCATTTCTTTCAGTTTGAAGTCGTTCCATTGCGAATCTGATTCCTTTGAGAGTTGGCGTTCTTACTCTTTTTTCAACATTAGTAACCTCTTGCATTTCTGCAATCCCAGCTTGCTTGTTTGTTTCACTCATTTTGTTTGTTTCACTCATTTTGTTTTCCACAGAGTGAACCAATAATAAAACAGTGCACGTATTTGTTTTGCCCCAAAAAGAAACACTCGTTTGCAAACAAAAATAAGACCATGGACAGTGTATTAGTTTGCAACCAACAAAAATACCGTAAACAGTGAATTCATTTGTGACCAACCATAAAAACGTTATGCAGTGTATTCATCATTTCCAATCAATAATAAGACCTTAGGCAATATTTCATTCATTTCAACTCTGTATATTCATGACCCGTTGCGTTCATTGCACAACACTCGTGCCGTGCGCTTTGAATGTGGAACGCACGCTGTGTGAGGGAAAGAATGTATTTCGGACAGTCAAAAGTCAGAGGATTCCTGAACAGCCTTTCCTCAAAGCGGCCCGCGGCCGCGATCAAAGCCGTTGTACGGCGAAAAGCCGTTCCATACGATGCCGTGTGTGCCAGTATGTGTGTGTGAGTGCGTGCACCACTGACCAGTAACACTAACAGCAGCCAGAGATAGACTGAGGGCTGGGGCCGTTGAGTTGTGTTGTTCGCTCTGCCCGTGTTGGCGACTGGAGCGCTCCGCTCTTCTCGGGAAGGGAAGAGAAGAGAAGAGAAGGGAAGGGGGGGGCGCCGCCGCTCGCTCACCGAGGCGAATGGATGATGATCTGATGATGCACTGCTACGAGACTGCACTGCTCCGGATAAAGATGTCCATTCCAGCCAGGATCGATGTGAAATCTTCTTCCCGGGTAGGGGTGCTCCACTAGTCCGCAGGAAGTCCAAGAACCGTTCCAAAAACAAACAAAAGAAACCAAACAAAAACGAAGCGAATCCAAAGTGGTCTATTGTCTTCCTTTGTCCGACTGAGACAAGGTTTTTACTTGTGAAGTGGCGATCCTATGCAAACATTTCGCCACTCGGCTGGGCACTTGAAACCTGTTTTTGACGCGTTCAAATAATAATGGAATGTCCAAACAATAACCTGCTGTTGGGTGAGGTTCCCGTTTATTACAGTTGTCGATTGTAGGCTTCACAGCATGTTTTATATTTTGCAAACACCCATATTAATGACGGTAAAAACCGTAAAGTCTCCCGTGTGCCCAAGCCATTTCCTTCATCCAACCCTCCTGCTTCACCTGTGACACTTAAAACTGCCGGCTCATGCCGTGGCACCCCTCCCCCCAGGGTAAACACGCCCATCAACCGGCACACAGGTAGAATGGCTCCTTCAAGGTCCTTGCTTTCACAACAACAATGTTCATCAACAAAATGTTGATCTTTCTTTGTCTTCTTGTATCACTCTGATGTACTCTGTACGAGATTACAATGATTAGATCACATGAAACAATCCACGTCAATGCCGTATCTCATTTTATCTGATACAGTATGCACCTCTCCATAGGTCACTGATAAAACACATTGTATTCACATCGCATTCATTATATGATGGACTCACGGCAGACTGTTTCACTGTTACATTATAAACATAAAACATTTGAGTACATACGGATGGAGGAATGCAGGTATGTACTCAAATGGCAAATATGAATTAATATTAATTGGAGTTAAATTAATTTGTCTCAAAACCCGTAACATATGGCAGCCTTTTAAAATGTGGATTTTTTTAAACATTTTTTTTATGACTTGGCGGGCCGGATTGAGATGGTCAAAGGGCCGGTTCCGGCCCCCGGGCCGTATGTTGCCCACGTGTGGTCTATAGCTTTCCTCCCATCAGAGAGCAAATAATTCATCATGCACTCTGACATCATGGCACTGCCACTCCTGGGCCCCGTGGTGACATAATCACTTAAAACAGTGACAACCGCCATCTTAGAGATCCACTGCAGGGGTTGGGGGGGGGGGGGGGCAGATACAGTATGGGGTCAGACAGAGAGAGAGGGATCAGGGTTGCCAGATCTGCTTATTATAATTTCCCCGCAAGGTTTTATTTGAAAATAGCCGATCTACAAGCTCACAACGCGTCGCATCGCGACACATTGTGAGCTTGTATTTTCAAATAGCTGCGCTGTTAATGTGGCCCATAGTCGCTTCTTTTGGGCTGGTTTTCCTAGACCTGGTTGCTTGTTTCTCTCACAGAATCTGGCAACACTGAGAGGGATAGATAGGGTGTGTGTTCCAGAGAAAAGAGGAGAAAGAGGCAGTGACAGCGATTGAGTGATTGGGGTATAAAAGAGAAAAAAAATGTGGAAATGGACATTACAGAATGGCATTTTAAGAATATTGTGATTCTTCTAGTCTTTTTGGCCAGTCAAATGTGCTTTGCACCAGCGGTTCTCAAGCCTTTTTCATGTCATGGACCCCCCAAATTGACACATACGTATTAGCCCGTGGACCCCCGTTTGAAAATATATGACAGGGATTTTTTACGCCAAATTCATATCATTTTGGGGGTCCTTGGCATGAAAAAAGTTTGAAAACCACTAACTTAGAAACATACGTTTTTCAGAAAACCGTTAGGATTTAGAAGACATTTTGCAGAATGGGAACCTCTGGCATCAATGGGTAACTCTGAGAGTATTAATGGAAGCAAATGGACCTGTTAGGGTCCATTTGTTTCAGGAGTAGTTAGTTAAGGGGTTCGGTTTAGTATATCTTGCTCAAGGACACTTCGACACGCAGCCATGTAGGAGGAGGAGGAGGAGCCGGCCAGGGAATCGAACCGGGTTCCGCAGATGGCTGCTCTATACCTGAGGGCACTGCCGCGGCGCTCAGGGGGGGTTTCACTCTCGTAGTTTTCTGCATCTGAAAGTAAACTCGGAAAGTGTGTGTGTGTGTGTGTGTGTGTGTGTGTGTGTGTGTGTGTGTGTGTAAACATTCCTGTAAAAACATGCCTAATGGAAAGTATTCCCCGGTGGCCTTACATCAGCAACTTAATGTCTTTCTCAACTGTGGGATCCCACGGGGCGCACAGACAGACGGCGTGTGTGTGTGTGTGTGTGTGCATGAAGCACACACACACGCATTTACATGCATTCACTCAGCGGATAGGAGCTGAACTCCTGGCTCCAAACCTGAGCTGACAAGGCAAAAAAAAAAGACACTTGTCGCTCCTGCCAGCTAACGTTAAAGGCTGATACTGCTCTATCCACACACACACACACACACACACACACACACACACACACACACACACACACACACACACACACACACACACACACACACACACACACACACACACACACACAGAGAGATATGTTCAGACATGCCTTGTCATCAGAAGCAGAATGTTTGCCATGATGAAGGTGCACACAGTGAAGGACAGGGTGATGAAGACAGACATTGGCTGGGAGCCGGCATTGACCTGTTAACTCATCTGCATGCAGTCACCATGCAGTCAGTGGATAAAGTCACATCTGTCCTCTGTTCAACATAAAGGACAGCGGGGTGACAGCTTCTTCCCTTTCAGTCAGTGGAAAGAGTCAGTGGTGGAAGAAGAACATTTCTTTACTTAAGTATCAATAATGCCAACTCTGTTACAAGTAAACGTCCGGTAGTCAAACTTTACTTGAGTAAAAGTACAAAAGTCCATCAAAATATACTTCATCATTGGCATCCGTCAGTCTCGAGAGATTATGGAGTCGCACCCCGGACACTAGTGGTGGAAAGTAACTAAGTACATTTACTTAAGTACTGTACTTAAGTACATTTTTGAGGTATTTGTACTTTACTTGAGTATTTCCAATTTCCAATACTTTTGCTTCTACTCCACTACATCTCAGAGGCGAATATTGTACTTTTACTCCACTACATTTATTTGAAAACTTTAGTTACTAGTTACTTTTCAGATATAAACTATGATATAATGAAACATACATTAACCACTTTAAACCTATTTTATACCTAGGCTATTTGAAAATAGCAGATCTACAAGCTCACAACGCGTCGCATCGCGACGCGTTGTGAGCTTGTAGATCGGCTATTTTCAAATATTTAGTACTTTTACTTTTGGTACTTTAAGTACATTTTGATGCCACTACTTTTGTACTTTTATTCAAGTAAATTTTGAATTCTGGACTTTTACTTGTAACAGAGTATTTTAATATTGCAGTATTGGTACTTTTACTTAAGTAAAGAATTTGAGTACTTTTTCCACCACTGAGTGGCTCCACTGCTCCTGGTGCAGTGTTGGGTGTGGCTGAACAGACCTATGCGGGATTTACATTCCCTTCCACACTTCACACAGGGGAAGAATGATGCTGGTCTGTCTGTCTGGCTTTGGGCCTCATTTTTTTCGCCTCAGTCTCTTCGCCACGGACTGCTGGGCAAGCGTCTCTTCAAACTTGAAGAGTCCGTCCTGAATGATCCGTTTCCAAGCCATTCGATCTAATGCTGCAGCTTCCCAGGTGTCCAGGTCGATGTTCAGGGCCTTCAGGTCTCTCTTGCAGATGTCTTTGTAGCGCAGTTTAGGTCTACCCTATGGGACGCTTTCCCTGAACTAATTCTCCATAGAGGAGATCCCTGGGAATCCGTTCATCATCCATCCTCACCACATGACCGAGCCAGCGCATGCGTCTCTGTTTCAGAGTGCTGTACATGCTGGGGATTCCAGCACTCTCCAGGACGGTGTTGTTTGGCACTTTGTCTTGCCAGGTGATGTCCATAATGCGTCTAAGGCAGCGCATGTGGAAGGCATTAAGTCTACGTTCCTGCCGAGTGTGTAATGTCCAGGACTCACTGCCATGCAGGAGGGTGCTCATGACACATGCTCTGTAGACCTGGATCTTGGTTTGCTGTGTCAGCTTACTGTTGGTCCACACCCTATTTGTAAGTCTGGACATGGTGGTAGCTGCCTTGCCGATGCGCTTGTTGAGCTCCTGGTCAATACAGAGCGAGTCAGAGATTGTTGAACCCAGGTACACAAAGTTGTGGACAAGGTGAAACAAAGTATACTCATTATGCAGAATGTCCTGTTTCACGAGGTAGCATATGTATAAGATATTTTGAAAATAGCAGATCTACAAGCTCATAACGCATCGCGAAGCGACGCGTTATGAGCTTGTAGATCGGGTATTTTCAAATAACTAAGTAACTAGTAACTAAAGGTTTTCAAATAATTGCAGTGGAGTAAAAAAGTACAATATTTGCCTCTGAGATGTAGTGAAGTAGAGAAGTAAAACTATTGAAAATTGGAAATGCTCCAGTAAAGTAAAAGTACCTCAAAATGGTACCTAAGTACAGTACTTGAGTAAATGTACTTTACTACGCTACTTCACACCACTGCTTTTATTGAGGCAGATTAATAGGACGGCACGGTGTCAGCATCGGGGGGGGGGGGGCGGGGGGGGGCAGAGGGCAGAGATGTGCTCTGGATAGAATTCCATCCCGGGTTAACGTGGGGAAACACGTTGTCTTTAAAGGCTGTCTTTAAAGGTCATATTTTGTAGATTATTTCAACTTGAATCCTTATCGCTCCGTTCTGGAAGATCTCCGCCGAGCCAAACGTGTCGACCTCAGAGGCTTCTCCACTAACCTTAGAGAGAGAGAGGGAGAGAGAGAGAGAGAGAGAGAGAGAGAGGTGCAGAATGCAATGGAAAGTGTTATTCAAGATTGTTATCGTCACATTTCTAGTCAGGAACGCTCACGTCAAAGTAGATTCAACCATTTATTGCAACAAATGGAATACAGTTAAAGGTAGGGTAAGTGATTTACTTTGGTTAAAATAAGTGTTAAATAGCTCTATATTTTCCGATAGTACTCATTGCTATAGAGTGTTTGTTCAGTAAAAAGGAGTCTCTCATGTCTCTCCAGCTCTTTATTAAACAGAAAATGCATTTTCAGTGCTCTCCCCTGATTGGCTTAAATGTTGTCACCTACCTGAAAATGTACTATATTCTATTTACTAAAGAGTTGGAGAGACCCCTGTGACCGAACAAACGCTCTGTAGAAATGATTACTATCAGAATATAGTACCTTTTTAACAAAAAAAAAAGATTTTACCAAAAAATATCACTTACCCTACCTTTAACTCACGAGTGCCAGAATTATTTCTGGCTATGTTGTCCCAGTGCCAGAGATTTCAAAGTTAAAAAAAAGTGCTTAGGAAGCGAGATACAGCCTTTTCAGTTATAAGTTAAACAAAGAGTGGATGGAGCTGCAAATCTTCAGATAATGATATCTTGGGTTCTGAATTATTTTTTTCCAAAACACGTCAAACACGTCATTGGCACGTTGCGCCATAGCGGTAAAACACGTGAAACACGCTAATGGCATTAAAGGCTTCGCTCTTGGAGATATTCCCTGAATTTTGACCAAGCGGCATGCTAAGCAAAATCAGGGAACCTACAAAATCAAACAATAAGCAATACATTGACATATTAGTTTGAATTAGCAGATATAAATGTGAATGGGGAATAGAAAGATGATGTTCACATCAGCTGACTGACAGCTGAGTACAGCTGAGGCGTGCAAGACTTCCGTGTGCTGCATGAACTATAACGCTATGCTTCATTTATGACAGGGGTCTTCAACGTTTTCAGGCCAAGGACCCCCTAGCTGAGAGAGAGATGAAGCAGGGACCCCCACTATATTGTATAAAATTGTGTTTCAGATGTAACTTTTTTTGTTTACTTGGTCTGCTCTTTATTTCCCCCTACACCAAACACCTCTTTGCCAAAAAATAGCCGATCTACAAGCTCACAACGCCTCGCAGTGCGAGGCGTTGTGAGCTTGTAGATCTGCAATTTTTTGGCTGAAGTTCTCCTCAGAAAAGGGATGCTAGGGTTCATGTGGTTAAGGTAAAAAAAAATAATCACATCACACAAAGATTTGGCGGACCCCCTGTAGTAACTCTGAGGACCCCCTTGGGGTCCCGGACCCCCTGTTGAAGACCCCTGATTTATGAGAAAACAAGCACAATTCTTTGTTTTTTGGTTCCTCAGCAAGTCCACATTGTGTGTGCGCCATTATGTTTGTTTGTAGTCGTGATATAATTTCACATCATGTGCCTCAAAAACAAAACAATGGGATTCAGGTTAAATGTCAGTGACATTGCTACACTATGTCTGTCCATCCATCCAACATCATGGTCCAAAAAAAAAAGAAATCTCGAACACTATACCAATTAGATTATCAAGGACTTTGTTGTGCCATCATCGCCATGCTGCCGTGCCGTGTGTGGTGGACATTTTTGTCAAAATTCCATTTTTGCCATGGACATACAGATGAGTGGACAATGATATTACCACAAACACAGAAAGAGCTATAATAGCCTTGAATGACCTTTACAGGTCTGTAACTCTGAGAGTGCACACAGATGGAACCAAATGGACCCGTAGTTCCATTTGTGCACTCTCAGAGTTATGGAGGTCCTTGAAAATAAAAAGTTAGAGAACCACTGTCCTATTGTACTCCTAATGTGCCATTCATAGAGTCATAGTAAATCAGTGTCACACATATTCTGAGGAAAACCTGGAGACTGACATTCAGTAATTGGGTCTTATGATCAAAATAAGAACATTATAACGTTATAAAATTTGCCACGGACGAGCAGTGGTGTAAAGTAACTAAGTACATTTACTTAAGTACAATTTTTAGGTACTTTTACTTTACTGGAGTATTTCCAATTGTCTATACTTTTACTTCTACTCCACTACATCTCAGAGGCAAATATTGTACTTTTACTCCACTACAATTATTTGAAAATGTTATTTACAAGATATAAATAGTTACATTATAGAATACACATTAACCACTTTAGCCCTATTTCATACCTAGGCTATTTGAAAATAGCCGATCTACAAGCTCACAAAGCGTCGCATCGCGACGCGTTGTGAGCTTGTAGATCTGCTATTTTCAAAATATGTTTATTATACATCTGAAAACTTGAAATGGGACATTCTGCATGATGAGTACTTTCTACTTTTGGTACTTTAAGTACAATTTGATACCAATACTTTTGTACTTTTACTCAAGTAAATGTTGAATTCCGGACTTTTACTTGTAACAGAGTATTTCTAGATTGCAGTATTGATACTTTTACTTAAGTAAAAAACGTGACTACTTTTTCCACCACTGTACATGAGATACCTCCAAATGTCATGGGCAGGCTGTCCGTTCGTTTCAACGTTTTGGCCCCAAACAACAAATAAAACTGGCTGGCATACTATAGCCATGTCATTTGCTGTGCACCTTCATGTTCCTCGGAGAATGAACCCTACTGATTTTGGGGGGGTCCCCACATGATTTTGTGGGGGTGCCCAGATGACAGTGAAGTGACAATTTAAAGACTTTAAAGACCTTTTTAATGCTTAAAAAAAAAGTGTGGGAAAAGACCATCAAAAGTAAAACTGGTCAAACATTATCCAAATTGTCAAATGATAATAAGAAAGAGGCAACAATTGTGAAAATGGAAGATCTACAAGCTCACACACAACGCCATTGCGAGGCTTTGTGAGCTTGTAGATCTTCTATTTTCACAAGATTTATCTGTGGAACCGAGTCAAGCTAAATGTAATGCCTCAACTCCTACAATTCCAAGTGCTTATCAGGGTGGGGGTGGTCCCAGGTTCAAATATGATATTTTTGTGGGGGTCCCCAGCTCAAATATGATAATTTTTGGGGGGTTTCACAGCCTGAAAAGGTTGAGCAACACTGCTCTAGTGCCACCAATAGGCCAACATTTCCAAGTTGCACAGAAGATGAAGATATCTCTAACCCATTTAGACCGGGAACGCATCCGTGTAATTTTTTAGATTTCTATGGCTATTCAAAAATAGCAGATCTACAAGCTCATAGCGCGGCACCGAGTGCCGCGCTATGAGCTTGTAGATCTGCTATTTTTTTTTTTTAATCGTGAAAATGTGTGCAAATCTTTGATTTTTTTTTTTAAGCGAACATTTTGAAAAACATTTTGTTCCAGGGACCTCCAGAAGCAAAGATTTGAGTTACAAATGTTGTTTAAAAAAATATATGTATTTAACGATTTGCACTAAACGTTCAAGAGTTTTCAAAAATAGCAGATCTACAAGCACGTTTTTTTTTGTTTTTTTTTATAACCCAAAGTATAAAATGATGGTTATAGCAAAAAATAATCTAAAATGACACTAGTGTGCTTTCCGGGTCTTAATGGGCTAAAATAGAACAGGTGGATTGCCATGAAGCACGCTGCGCTTGCAACAGCGTAGGTGAAGAAAGCCTAACTATTTCAGGTAGCATGATGATGTAGCAGCCTCTAGCCTTTTCTTTGACTTTGAAGCTCGCAACGTGAATAATTGTTGAGGGGTGTAAGCTGCAAAGCCAGAACTTATTTTCATGAATAACATTTTATTTTGTGCTTAATTTTATTTATACATACAGTATAACTAGTACAAAGTTGGAGGTGGTCTTACTTCTCTTCCGTTGAGAAATGTACAGTGGTGAAACGTAACTAGGTAAATGGACTCTGGGGCGTTTCCAATTGTCTATACTTTTACTTCTACTCCACTACGTCTCAGAGGCAAATATTGTACTTTTACTCCACTACAATTACTTGAAAACTTTAGTTACTCGATTAGTCACCCCATGAAGACTTGAATTAATGGATATTTTTTTGTTTTTGTCACATTCCTAAACGCAATAATTTGATGGCCGGCAGCGGTTCCGGTAGGTAGACACAAGAGTCTCCTTTGTGTCTCCTACCGGAACCGCTGCCTATACCGGTCCGCTGGTCATCAAATTATTGGCTTAGGAATGAGACAAAAACAAAAAAATACAAGTCTCCATGGGGTGACTCATTGGTTCTCAAAGTGGGGTCCGGGGACCCCCAGGGGTACTTGAGGGGGTTCCAGGGGGTCCCCAGCTAAATGATGGATAGGAACCAAATGGACCCTTATGGGTCTGTAACTCTGAGAGTGTACAAATGGAACCAAATGGACCCGTTACGTTAGGGTCCATTTGGTTCCATTTGTACATTTGTTACATTAACATTGATTTTACAACATGAATTGGGGTCCCAGAGATAGAAATGCCATTAAATGGGGGTCCGTAGCCCTAATGCATGTCAAACTGGGGGTCCTTAAAATGTATCTTTTCAAATGGGGGTCCGCGGGCTAATAAGTGTCCATTTGGGGGTCCTTGACATGAAAAGGTTTGAGAACCACTGGGGTGACTAATCGATAGAATCGATTTGGGTGAACTATCCCTTTAAGAAGGACGTTCCTTTTTAACCACACCATACGGTACGTATAGTAGGAGCAAAGTAATTGAACACGTTTCTAAATAAAGGACCTATAAAAGATTAGGTCATGCGAATACAAAGCAGACTGTATGTAACGTGTGGCATATGATGTATGCATGTACACACGATGGCTTTGTTTAGAAGACAAAGCGTAAGCAAAACATAAAGACATTTATGTTTTATGCATTTCATTTGCATTTTGTCAACGACTCAAGCTCACGCTCTCTGCATAATAAGGGATATCGCTGTTTCGGCCAGAAACCTCCTATCTCCATATTCTATCTTTTTGTGTATTTTTTGTAAATTAATGCCCTACTTGCAAAAGTACTCCATTTTTTGAGTGGTGCCAACCACTCCTATATCTGACTTTGTCTGTGTGTCCGTCCGTATGTCCAAAAAACAAACATTGATGACAACATCAATACGGGGCTCATCAAAGGCACCACTCTCTTCACACAGGGTGTGATTTTTTACTTAAGTAAAAGTATCAATACTGCAATGTAGAAATACGCTGTTACAAGTAAAAGTCCGGAATTCAAAATTCACTTGAGTAAAAGTACGAATGAATTGTTATCAAAATGTACTTAAAGTACCAAAAGTAGAAAGTAGTCGTTATGCAGAATGTCCCATTTCACAAGTTTTCAAAAAAATCTTGTGAAAATAGCAGATCTACAAGCTACGAGCTTGTAGATCGGCTATTTTCAAATGGCCAAAATGTATATAGGGCTGAAGTGGGTAATGTATGTTTTGCAATAATAATAAAAACCTACAAAGTAACTAGTAACTAAAGTTTTCAAATAATTGTAGTGGAGTAAAAGTACAATATTTTCCTCTGAGATGTAGTGGAGTAGAAATAAAAGTACTGAAAATTGGAAATACTCTATTGAAGTAAAAGTACCTCAAAATTGTACTTAAGTACAGTACTTGAGTAAACGTACTTAGTTACTTTACACCACTGCCTACTTGATCATACTACAGCATCACACAATGTATCAAAAGTAGCAGATCTACAAGCTCAAGCTTGTAGATCTGCTACTTTTGATACTTTTGAATTTGAATCCTGAAAAGTAACAGTTTGGGACACATATGAGGTTTCCACCTCGACAGAGATGATATAAGACCTTTGATTGGTGTTTGCCGTTCTATTTCCACAAGTAAAGAGGGTGTGAAATTGTGAATACAAGCTTGAATGGTTGCCGACGGACACCAATCTCAGGCTCAAATAATAAATGCAAAGACTTGTTAGTGACAAAACATCCTCAGTGTTCCTTTATCCGTTTGTAAGTCAGAGAGCGTACAGCGTACACAATGGAACCACATGGGGTCCATATTTATCAGTGGTGTGAAGTAACGAAGGACATTTACTCAAGTTACTGTACTTAAGTACAATTTTGAGGTACTTTTACTCTGCTGGACTATTTCCCATTTTCAATACTTTGACTTCTACTCCACTACGTCTCAGAGGCAGATATTGTACTTTTACTCCACTACAATTATTTGAAAGCTTTAGTTACTAGTTACTTTGCAGATATACATTGTTACATTATAAAACATACACTGAACATTTTAGCCCTATTTTATACATAGGCTATTTTAAAATAGTAGATCTACAAGCTCACAACACGTCGCACCGCGACGCGTTGTAGATCTGCTATTTACTTGTAGATCTGTTTCAAACATGTTAGTACTTTTACTTTTGACACTTTAAGTACATTTTGATAACAATACTTTTGTACTTGTACTCAAGTATATTTTGAATTCCGGACTTGTAACAGAGTACTTCTACATTGCAGTATTGATACTTTTACTTAAGTAAAACATTTGAGTACTTTTTTCACCACTGTAAATGAACACTGTGGTTTTACAGTGTAGAGACTGTGACAACAGTATAAATGGTTATGTGTAGTTTTTTAGGTTTATTTCCCTTTGAAGAAGGTGACTCGTACAACACTAACATCCGTCCTTCTCTCTCTCTCTCTCTCTCTCTCTCTCTCTCTCTCTCTCTCTCTCTCTCTCTCTCTCTCTCTCTCTCTCTCTCCTTCTGTTGGTCTCATCATTAGTCTCTCTGT